>NC_056744.1:569352777-569450277 GCF_019279795.1 Protopterus annectens | reverse complement strand
TGGCAACAAAGGCCCAGTTATCTGCAAGAAAAATTCTGCAGACTTTGGTCTAGATGGCATCCTGCATTCTACTAATTCCATATGAGAGACTGCATATGTGGAAACTTCAGTGGTGCCTAAAAAGTGTTTGGACTCAACATTGCCGCAGCCTGGAAACAATTACCCTCATTCCCTGCCTGCAACATGAGTTTCGATGGTGGGCGAAGGCTTGTCACCAGAACAAAGGACAGCCATTCACTTTACCCCCAGCCAGGCAGACATTAACAACGGATGCATCAGATTATGCCTGGGGGGCCCACATGGCAGGAGGATGTATTCAAGGCACATGGTCCACAAACCAAATGCATGTACATATCAGTCGAAAAAAGATGCTAGCTGTTCAGAATGCCCTGACAGCCTTCAGGGACCTACTTCATCCAGGACATCTACTGATACAGTCCATCACCACGGTCATGTGGTATATAAACACGCAGGAAGGCACTCATTCTTACCCCCTTTGCAGACTAGCCATGACTTTGTGGGACACAGCATTGACTTACCAAGTACATCTGCAGGCACAATTCCTGCCAGGAAAGATAAATACTCTGGCAGATGAACTAAGCAGAAACCCCGTGGATCCCCACGAGTGGAAATTGGATCCACAAGTCTTCAGCAGGATAACAAGGAAATGGGGATGCCTGGATATAGATCTAGTTGCCTCTCCTCACAACTGCCAACTAAAAAGATTCTGCACAAGGACTTATCAAAGACGAGCATGGAAAGTGGACGCCATATCTTTCAGCTGGAAAAGTTTAGTAGTATATGCTTTTCCTCCACTGCCTCTCCTCCCCAAGGTACTCCTAAAGGTCAGACAAGAGAAGGCAAAGATAATACTGATTGCCCCAGACTGGCCCCGCCAGTACTGGTATCCAATCCTAAGGAACTTTTCTCAATGCCCGGCTTGGACCTTGCTTCAAATACCTCATCTACTATCCCAACAAAACAATCAGATTCTGCATAGCCAACTAAAGACCTTAAATCTGGCAGCATGACAGATAATGTAGTCATACAAAACGCGCCTCTCACTAAAGCTGTGATGGATGTCTTTTTGGAGGCCGGAAGGCCTACTACCAGAAAATCTTACGCTGGAAAATGGAAGAGATTCTGTGCTTGGAACCAGGCACAAGGAATTAACACAGCTGTACCAAATATTCCTCAGATTTTGCCATACTTAATTGAGATGCTGGACAAAGGCCTATCCTTTTCATCAATTAAAATTCATGCCTCTGCCATTTCGGCTCATTACAATACAGAGCCACCTATCTTTTCTCATCCTTTAAGGCAGTACCTCAGAGGAGCCAAAAACTTAAGGCCTCCAAGGAGAGAACACCAATACCTGCATGGGACCTCAATTATGTTTTGGAAAAACTCACCCTGCCTCCTTTTGAGCCAGCCGCTACAGCTGATATAAAGTTTTTATCTTGGAAAACAGCTCTGCTCCTAGCAATAACCTCTGTAAGACGAGTCTCCGAGCTTCAGGCTGTGGAACCTTTTCTCATTTTTTATCCAGGCAGGGTTTCTCTGAGGACAAACCCAACATTTATGCCTAAGGTAGTGTCCAGTGTGACCCTTAACCAAACTTTTCATCTGCCTACTTTTTATCCAAACCCACAGAATAAGGGGGAGAGAATTCTGCATTCTTTGGACATGCACAGACAGTTACCCTTCTACTAGAACCAAAGCTTTCAAAAAGACAGAGCAACTACTAGTGGCATATGCTGCAGGATCACAAGGAAAGGCTATCTCAAAGCGGATAGGTCACTGCATTCATTTCTGCTATTCACAACATGGCAAGCCAGTGCCTAAGGGTATTAGGCCACATTCAGCCAGAGCAGCAGCCACTTCAGCAGCCTTCCTCAGGGGCGTAGCAACCAAAGACAATTTTAGATGCTGCTACCTGGAGTTCGGTACACACCTTTACAAGACACTATAATTTACCACTCTACTCTAAATCCAGGGCAGGCTTTGCCACTGCAGTTCTGCAGGGCCTCATAGCCTCTCCTAATGCTATTTAGCTCCAGCCTCCCAACCATAACTTTGGGATTCAACCCAAGTGTAATGACTGCAACAGTGAAACACTTAGAACACAGTACAGTTGTGTACACTTACCATAAATGTAGATGTTAAGAGTGTATTCACTGTTGCAGTCCAGGTTACCCACCCACCATCCCCCATATCTTTGTTGGAACTTATCTGCACTTCTCTAATCTGTACAACCTATGTGGTGTTATTTGCTTGCAGATGAATGTAGAATATTTTTTTGTGCATGCATGTTTTATTGGCATATTTTTAGCCTACCCTTTTGGGGGCCCCTGACATCTGGGGCAAGAAAAACTGAAGAAAATGGTGTCTGCTGCATCTTTTATACCCCTGGTGCACTGATGTCAGGGAAGAGGCTACCGACTCCAGACCTAGACTTTGGAACTCGGGCTGACTGCGGGTAGCCTGCCAGCAGGATCACCTAAGTGTAATGACTGCAACAGTGAATACACTCCAACATCTACATTTATGGTAAGTGTACACAACTGTACTTTTGTCATTGGGCATTTTGCCCTAGCTACTGCTGACAGGGTCTCTGTCCCAGTTTTCCCATCACCTTTCCAGGATGGCTCAGGAATTCATGGAATTTATGAAATTCAGGCAGGTGTTTTTAAAGAAAAAGGCCTCCTCCTCACAAGGACTTGGATTCCTTCTGATTTCAAAAGTGGAAGATGTGGCTCTGCTCTGGATCAGAATTCCTCAGCTTCCTTTGAGTTCTCTTTGTGAAGGCACCCTTTCTTCAGTCTTGCCACCTGAATATTTATCTTTTGTAGATGAGTTCTGTCCCTCCCAGTTCAGGTACAGATAATTCTGGGCCTGCTAGAACTTAGATCTGTGGTTAATGTTGACAGTACTTGAGATCCTGGATGATTCATCTCTGCAGCTGGATTCAGAAACTTCTGTCTTTCAGAAGACAAATCACTTTGATAGGGTTCCGTGATTCCTACAAGCACCTTTACAAAAATCCTGTGGCAGATCCAACACTATTGGTATATTTTGTTTTTAGCAAAGGAACAGGTAGGGGCTGTAAACATAAATCCAGTTCTAAATGATTTGAAGTGTAGGAACCTCCGTCAGTTTGGATTAAGACTTGTCTCTTGGCTACCCTAGCCATCGGGGCCCTTGTAACACATCCTCAAATGTCAGGAGATCCTCCACGAGCATTTAAGGCAAAAGGCAGAGGAGATGACAGCCAATGGCCTTGGGGGAGAATACGCTGGAATTTTGCAACCTCCGTTCTCTGGTGGCAGGGCACTCCATGAAATATGGTTATGATTTAGTAGCTGCATCAAGCAGGGCAGCTGCTACAAGGGACTATTGTTGAGTAGGCATGCTATTGTTGAGTAGGCATGCCTGGTTGAGGAGATGTCCCCTTCAGGAGCATGCAGAGGCAGAGCTTGTTCATGCCCCATAGAGGTAAGGAGCTTCTGTTTTTGGTCCTCTGCAGTGAATGTGCTCAAAAAGCTATAGGAAAAGTGGAAAACCATGCAATCCAAAGATTTGTTCCACCTAGATGTGTCGGGAGTTGCCCCACAAAGGGTTGGCCTTTTCCTCACAAACTGGGCAAAAATAAACCCCAGAAAGTGAAGGGGAAATGTGCAAAAAGTGGCAGATTTATCTTAAAAGGTAGAACTTATGGGACATCGGAGTCGGGACACGAGCAGAGAGCAGCAGTAACTTGTCAGCAGCATCTCCCTGCCCCCACCCTCTCTTCATCCCTCTACTCTGATATTACAAGAAGTAGACTGAGCTTTTCAGTGAGAAGTAATTACCCAGTACAGGTGGATCTTGCAGTTTATCAAAAGAGGCTGTAACTCATGGTTTCTAAAGATGGCAAAAGTTGGTAATTTCCCGTATATTGTGGATAACTGTCTCATTCAAGACCCTTTCATCTCAAAGATTCAATGAGCTCAAGAAATCACTAACATGCACCCAAATGATAGAACTGTTTCTAAACATTCAGAAGTTACAGCTCAACCCAGCAAAGTAGTTATTTTCTTTAAGGCTTTCCTGCATGTCTGAATCCAGGACTGAAGATATTCCTTAACCTTCAGACAAGATCCTGTTCCTTTTTCATTAATTCACATGGATAACCAGCTCCCCAAGCCTCATCCTGTATACTGATGATGCAACTAGTGTGGTGCAGATCTGCAAACTATATTGGTATCTCTGGAACAAGTGATGCCAACACTTGCACTCCTTTTAGATCAGCATACTCCTCCATGACAGCATAAGGAAGGTAGTTTGTGGGTAAAGAGCATTTTGACAGTCAGCATCTGAGACTGTGGTTGCAGTTTGAAGGTCATTCCCTTTTTAGACTCCTCAAACATCCCATGGGAAGCCAATGTTAGTGACGTGAATGTCCGGTAGACCCAGGGACAAGGCATTTAGGAAAAACAAACTTAAAGTTATATCTGCCATACTTTCTCTTAGAACATTTGAGATGATTTGGCAGCTGGATTCATTCATTATCAGGACAGACAATATCACAGTAATATGTATAAACCGGGTGGAGTCAACTCCTACCTCTTGTGCAGGCTGGCCTTGCAAGTTTGGGAATTGGCCAAGCAGGTAGGAAGAATGACAGCAGCCCAGTTGCTGCTTCAGAAAACTGACAGCTGTGAAAGTACTGCACCACAGATATTCGTGTTTCACTGCTGCAGTCATTACACTTGGGTTATCCTGTCATCAGGTGGTCCTGCATTTGGCCAGAGTTCCAAAGTCTTGGTCTGGCATCGGTTGCTGTCGCTTCCTCCCTGACATCAGTGCGCCAGGGGTGTATAAGATGCAGCCGATGCCTTTTTCTTCAATCTTTCTTGCCATGCGGTGCCCGAAGTAAAAGCAGTTCGCAAGTGCCATTCGGCCGACTCCTGAGATATCAAATTCGATTTTCAGAACCGAAGTCTTCAATAAAGCTAAGTACCCCGTTGAGGAAGCTTTTTCTTGCATCAGACAGATGTCAGTAAAAGTTAATAATTGTATTTCTTTTGGGGAAGCAAATACCTCCTAAGGATTTTCATTCTTACTGTATTCCATGCCTAGGCCCATATCACAACATCACTAGTTGTCGGTTTTGTGCTAGATTTAACAAACGCACTATTAAAACGTCGGTTTGATTTTGCTCGCCATTACTTTGGCCGATAATTTAATTATACCATGCTGTCAGAACAACAGACGACCGGAATGCACAAACGCAAAGACAAGGATAAGGGCAGGCATCCGAGACACAAAATTGATGATGAAGCCTCTTCTAGGCCAGTCGCCGGTTCTCAGTGAGGTGCATTCGCAGCCCCACCTGCTACCTCAGAGCCACAGGCTGCCTCCGTCTCCCACATGGAGATGTCTAGGCCTCTGGATACTCAAGGTGTTGGGCCTACGGAGACTAACCCTTCAGATGGGTCTGGAGCCACTGAGCAGGCATCTGCTTCTGAGGGTGTTTCCAGACCTTCACAGCTTGCCATAAAAGCTACAGCCAAGTCTAAAACTCCATTAAAGACAAAGAAGCAAATACAGCATTCACCTGGACAGGCCTCCATGCCTAAAAACAGATCTTCAAAATGGCCGAAGACTTAATTACTCTGATCAGGGGTACCCATCCCTCTCCTGATAAAAGGCCTAGGCAGGATACATACTAGAATTCCTCTGACCAGGTTTCCATATATTTTCAGACCAGGGATACTCTTTACCCCCCCTATGAGGACTCTGATGCTGAAGAATCCATTCCATCAGCCTCTCCTCCTGAGGATTATCCTTTTGGGGAAACTTTTTACATACCATGAGGGAGTATTTCCATTGGGAGGGCCAGGATTACTCAGAATCCAAGAAAAGGCTCAGACTTTCTTTTATTGCTTCAGTACAGGCCCCTTGCTATTCTGCCAGTGTTGGATATTGTGGATGATGTGTTCTCTGAATCCAGTTTAAATCCTGATTCTTTACCCCCTGCTCCAGTCAAGCCAGACAGGTACTACAGAGTTCCTGACTCTCACAATTTTTTTAAAAACCCTGTTGCTGACCCAGAAACCATTTCCCAGGGTCCCAAAGGGGTAAAGGCTTCCACGGCTAAAAATCCAGTTCCCTCTGACAGGGATTCTATAGCATTAGACAGATGGGGGAAGAAAGTTTACACTTCTGCAACTTTAGCAGTGAGGGCTTTAAATTGCCAGTTTCACATGCTTAAATACCAACAATATTTAATGTCTCAGTTAAAACTGAAAATGATTACAAGTTCAGAACATCCTGACTTTAAGGGAATGCGGATTTATTGCATGCAGCCAAAGTGGGAAAGCATACTTTGCAATGTGGTTTTGATTCATTAGACGCTTCTTGTTGAGCAGCAGTTACAGGATCTGTGATTCAAAGGCATGCTTGGTTAAAAGAACAAAGTTTACCAGATCATGTTAAGGCAAAATTATTGGATGCTCCCTTACAGCAAGATATTTTATTTGGTGTTAAGACAGAAGAGATATTAAAGAAAATGGAGGATAAGGCAAAATATGTGCAAACAGTGAAGGATTTCTTACAGGTACAGCCACTACGATTTAGCAGAAATTGGCCTACTAAGAATTGGTCCTTTCCAGTGTCAGACAGGCCACAGAGGCAGATACAGATGCCCAAGAGGCAGATCTCAGCCCCAAGGCTCTTATAGACCATGACAGTGGGGTGCTTCAACCCCAAAAGGAGGTGAAGACAAGTCACAACCTTACAGGAAACAGTCCCAATGACTTCCCCCTTCGAATGCCAAGCACTTCCCTTTTGGCAGCTCCCTTAGGGGGGGAAATTAGCACTTTTTTCTCAAAATTGGCAAACAATCACCCAAGACAAATGGGTTCTGAATATTGTGCATCACGGTTACAGGTTCCACTTTCACACTTTACCAAGGCTAAAAGGAATGCCAGACCTGCCACAAAATCAATGGGCAGAAGCACTAAAGCAAATTACAACCCTCATGGACATGAGAGCTGTTCAAAAAGTGCCACAGCAAGGACAAGGATTTTACTCAAGACTCTTCCTGGTCCCCAGAAAGGACAAAGCCTGGAGACCCATGCTAGACCTTTCTACTCTAAATACTTACCTGGATATTCCGAAATTCAAAATTTTGTCACTACAGCAGCTTCTTCCCACGCTGGGCAAGAAGGCTTGGCTTGTTACTTAGGGACATGCAGGTATGCCTCTGAGGTCCAATCAGACAAAAATTGCAGAAACCTCAGATTCATAGCTGGTTCAATGCACTACCAATTCTCTGCACTGCCCTTTGGCTTGTCTACTGCGCCCGGGGTCTTCACAAAGTGCCTGGCACCAGTAATTGCATTTTGCAGAAAAAAAGGAATTCAAATATATCCATACCTGGACGACTGCCTTATTCAAGCAGAGAGCAAGGACATTCTTCTAAAGCATTTGGTGTTTGTAAAAAGGTTGCTAATTTGCCTAGGGTACACAGTAAACAAAAAGAAGTCAAAACTAGTGCCCTCACAAGAGAATATTCCTGGGTGCCAGCTTAAATACAATGGCCTAGATGGCTTATCTCACGCCAGACAAATAAGGACGACAGACTCTATTTTCAATTGATGGCAACAAAGTCAGAACTCCCTGCAAGAAAAATTCTGCAGGCCTTGGGATTCATGGTGTCCTGCATGCTAATTCCATATGCCAGACTGCATATGAGTAAGTTACAATGGTACCTAAAAAGTGTTTGGACTCAACACTCAGTTTGGAAACAGTAATACCACTAATTCCCTGCCTACAACAGGAGATTTGATGGTGGGCACAGGCATGTCACCTCAACAAGGGTCAGCCTTTCACTCTACCCACAGCCAGGCAGACTTTAACAGATGCTTCGGATTACGCCTGGGGAGCACACATGGCAGGAAAATGTATTCAGGGTGAGTGGACCACAGACCAAATGCATCTTCACATCAATCAAAGAGATGTTGGCTGTACAAAATGCCCTAACAGCTTTCAAGGACCTTCTGCGTCCAGGACAATTATTATTAGACAACACCACAGTAATGTGGTACATAAGCAAGGGGGCACTCATTCTTACCCACTATGCAGACAAGCCATGACCTTGTGGAACACAGCTCTAACTTATCAAGTTCATCTGCAAGCACAATTCCTGCCAGGAAAGAAAAATACTCTGGCAGACTTGAGCAGAAACATCATGGATCCTCAAGTGGAAATTGAATCCACAAGTCTTCAGCATGATAACGTAAAAATGGGGGTGCCCAGACAGATCTTTTTACCTCCCCACTGAATTGCCAACTACAAACATTCTGCACAAGCATATATCACACACAAGCATGGAAAGTGGATGCTCTTTTTTTCAGCTGGAAAAGCCTAAAAGTTTATACCTTCCCACTACTGCCTCTCCTTTCAAAGGTACTCCTAAAAGCCAGACAAGAAAAACCACAGATGATCCTGATTGCTCCAGACTGGCCACGCCAGCACTGGTACTCTATCTTAAAGAACTTCGCTCAAGGTCCACCATGGATTTTACCTCAAATGCCACACGTTCTGACTCAACAAAACAATCAGATCCTGCATAGTCTGCTCAAAACCCTAAACCTGGCTGCATGGCAGATTCGTTAGTCAAACAGACAACACCTCTCTCTCAAGCTGTTATGGATGTCATTTTGGAGGCCAGGAGGCCTAGTACCGGGAAATCTTATTCAGAAAAGTGGAAGAGATTCTGTGCCTCTAACCAGGCTCAAAGCCTTGACCCTCATGTCCCAAACATTCCTCAGATACTACAATGCTTAACTGAGATGCTGGACAAAGGACTATCCTTCTCATCCATTAAGATCCACGCCTCTGCCATCTCTGCTCATTACAACACAGATCCTTCTATTTTCTCTCATCCATTGCTAAAGCAGTACCTCAGAGGGGCTAAAAACATAAGACCGCCCCGGAGAGCACCAACACATACTTGGGACCTCAATTTAGTCTTGGAAAAACTCACTTTACCTCCTTTTGAGCCAGCCAATTCAGCAGAATTAAAATGTGTATCCTGGAAAACTGCTCTGCTTCTGGCAATAACCTCAGGCACTAATGACAGTGGAGCCTTTCATCATTTTTCACCAAGACAGGGTTTCTTTAAGAACAAACCCTTCTTTTATGCCTAAGGTGGTACCCAGTGTGGCTCTTAACCAAACTATTCACTTGCCAACTTTTTATCCAAATCCCCAGAATAAAGGGGAGAGACTTCTACATTCCTTGGACATACACAGACAATTACTTTTCTACTTGGACAAAACAAAAGCTTTCAGAAAAACTGAACAATTGTTTGTAGCATATGCTGTAGGATCACAGGGAAAGGCTATTTCAAAGCAGACCATTTCAGAGTGGATAGGACACTGTATACGGATGTTCATCGTGCATACAGCTGCAGTCATAACAGGTGGGTTCTCCTGCCGTCAGGCGGGTCCTCGGTCGGCCGAATTCCAAAGTCTAGGTCCGGCGTTGGTTGTCGTCGCCTCTTCCCTGACGTCAGTGCGACAGGGGTATAAAGGAACCAGCCAACGCCATTTTCTTCAGTCTTTCTTGCTGCGCGGTGCCCGAAGCAGAAGCAGTTCGCAAGTGCCGGTCGGCCAGCTCCTGAAATTACAAAAAATTTTGCAACCGAAGTCTTCTTGAAAGCTAAGTACCCCGTTGGGGAAACTTTGCTTGCCTCAAACCGATGTCAGACAAAGTTAATAATTGTATTTCATGTGGGAAGCAAATACCGCATAAGGATTTTCATTTCCTCTGCATTCCTTGCTTAGGCCCAGACCACGACGTCTCAGTCTGTCGTTTTTGTGCTACATTCAACAAACGCACCATTAAGCGTCGGGCAAAGTTCGCCCAGCACTATTTTTGGCAGAAAATTTAACTGTATGTCGTCGGATACTCCGACTCCAGTTTTGTCTAAAAAAACGCAAAGATAAGGACTGACACACGAGGTCCGCAGCCTCTACTGACACCACGCCAAAGTCGACTACAGGTGGTCTGGTTCTCAGCGAGGCACCTACGCAGCCCCTGTCGACAGACACTTCATTGGCAGTGTCTTCTGTGCCCGAGGTCGCAGGCTCCTCTGCCCACACCCTGACTACAGATACCGAAGCCACTCTTGGTGGTGAAACTCAAAATGTAGACAGGTCTGCCTCCTCTCAGGGTGTCTTCAGACCTTCCTCTTCTTTTTCCATCAAGGCTTTCACTGTCTAAAGCAGCCATGCATTCTAAGAGACCAGCTACACAGGGCCCTTCTCCAGGCCACATGCCTAAAAAACAGATGCTTAAAATGGCTTGAGGATTTAATTAATTTAATTACTCTTAACAGCCCCCCCCCCCCCCGGACAAAAGGCCCAGAGTGGAGGAAGAATCCCCCTTCTCTGACCAGGCCTCCATTATTTCAGAGCACTCAGATGAACAGGAACATTCTTACTCCCCTTTTGAAGATTCTGATGCAGAAGAGTCCATTCCATCTGTCTCCCCTCCAGAGGATTACTCATTTGGGGAAACCTTGCATACCTTAAGGGAGCACTTCCACTGGGAAGGCCAAGAGTATTCAGATTCTAAGAAAAGGCTTAGGGATTTTCTCTTGCTACCTCAGCACAGGCCTCTGGCTATACCTCCTGTCTTAGACATACTAGATGTGTATTCGGAGGCCTGCCTTTACCTGGATTCTTTATCTCCAGCCCCAGTCAAACCTGACAGGTACTACCGGGTTCCTGACTCACACCAATTTCTATACAAAAGCTATGCGGCTGACCCAGAAACTCTCACAGGGCACCAAGGGAATTAAGGCCTCCACTGCTAAAAATCCTTTACCTTCCGAGAGAGATTCCAGATCTTTAGAAAGGTGGGGAAAAAAGGTATACACCTCGGCCACCTTAACCATGAGGGCATTAAACTGCCAGTTCCATATGTTAAAGTACCAACAGTTTCTGTTATCACAGTCGAGAAGCAAAATGTCACAACCTGAACAACCAGACTTGAAGGAGTTGCAGGATTTGATGCATAGTGCAGAACAAGTGGGTAAACATACCTTACAATGTGGTTTTGATGCTCTAGAGGCCTCATGTAGAGCTGCTGTTACAGGATCAGTCATATGTAGACATGCATGGCTCAAGGAGCAAACCTTACCAGATCATGTTAAAGCTAAATTACTAGATGCCCCTCTACAAAAGGATGTATTATTTGGTGTTAAAGCTGAGGAGGTATTAAAGAAAATGGAGGAAAAGGCTAAATCAATGAAAACAGTGAAAGATTTTCTACAGGTACAACCTCCACGTTTCATTAGAAATTGGTCCTTTCCAGCCACGGACAGACCCCAAAGAGGTAGATAGACGCCCGAGGGGCAGAGGGCAATCTCAAGGATCGTTTAGTGGCAGACAATGGCAAGCTCCTACACAAATAGGTGGTGAGGATAGTTCGCAGCCATTCAGAAAGCAAGCCCAATGACTTTCCCCTTTGCATGCCAAGCAAGGCTCAAATGGCAGCACCCTTAGGTGGAAAACTGGCATTATTTTCGAAAAATTGGCATATTGTCACAAAAGACAAATGGATCCTGGACATTATAAACAGAGACTACAGATTCCATTTTCACACCCTTCCAAAAATGAGAGGACTGCCAAACCTGCCACACAATTAAAGGGCAGAGGCACAAAGACAAATTTCAGATCTCATGGACATGAAAGCTATTCAAGAGGTACCTACTCAAGAACAAGGTCAAGGTTTTTATTCCAGACTATTCCTGGTACTAAGGAAGGGAAAAGATTGGAGACCTATTTTGGACCTAAACATCCTAAACACATTTTTACTCGTACCAAAATTCAAGATGCTCACATTACAGCAGCTTCTTCCCATGCTGGGCAAGGAGTCTTGGCTGGTAACATTGGACCTCAAGGAGGCATACCTGCATGTCCCAATCAGACAAAATTGCAGAAGATACCTCAGATTTCTTGCAGGTTCAACCCATTATCAATTCTCTGCATTGCCCTTTGGCTTATCTACTGCGCCCAGAGTATTCACGAAATGCCTGGCATCAGTAATTGCCTACTGCAGACTTCAAGGGATACAAATATACCCATATTTGGACGACTGCCTGATCCAAGCGGACAGCAAGCGCATACTTCTGAAACATCTGGCTTTTGTAATAATGTTGTTGAATTCTCTGGGATACACAGTCAACAAAAAAATCAAGGCTAATACCCTCTCGGAAAATAATTTTCCTGGGTGCCAACTTGGACACAAACACCCAGATGGCCTACCTCACGCCAGAGAAACAGGGGCAACTAACTCAATACTTCAGAAAACTAGCAAATTTCACCAGGCTGACTGCAAGGAAAATCCTGCAGGCTCTGGGATTCATGGCATCTTGCATCCTACTAATCCCATGTGCAAAGCTGCATATGAGGAAACTTCAATGGTACCTGAAAAACCATGGTCTCAACACAGCCACAGTTTGGAAATAATATTACCACTAATTCCATGCCTTCAAAAGGAGTTTCTGTGGTGGGCTCAAGCATGCCAAACAAACACAGGTCTCCCATTCTACAAGCCTCAAGCAAATCAAGTCATCCCAACAGACGCCTCGGACTATGCCTGGGGGGCGCACATGACAGATCGGTGCATTCAGCAGGGCAAATGGTCCCAAAAAGAAAAGCACCTTCACATCAATCAAAAGTAAATGCTAGCAGTAATAAATGCTATTATAGCTTTCAAAGACCTTCTGCATCCAGGTCAACTATTAAGGACAGACAACACCACAGTAATGTGGTACATAAACAGGGAGGAACCCATTCATACCCCCTATGCAGGCTGGCCGTGTCACTTTGGAACATGGCTCTGGAATTACAAATAGAACTTCAAGCACAGTACTTGCCAGGCAAGGAAAACACGCTGGCAGACAACCTAAGCAGAAATATGACATATCCACACGAATGGAAGTTGCATCCTCAAGCTTTTACAGAGATAATACAAGCATGGGGAAGGCCAGACATAGATCTCTTTGCCTCCCATAAAAATCACCAGTTGACAAAATTCTGCACAAGGACTTTTCATCCACAGGCCTGGAGAGTGGACGCTCTCTTTCAGTTGGACAACAATGACAGTTTATGCCTTTCCACCTCTTCCTCTGCTGCCCAAAGTTCTATTAAAAACCAGAGCAGACCGACCAAAGATGATTCTCATTGCTCCAGACTGGCCAAGACAGCACTGGTATCTACTCCTGAGGAGCCTGACGCATTCTCCACCATGGACCCTGCCTCTAATGCCTCTTCTGACTCAGCACAGCTTCAAAATTCTTCAGTCAGCTGGAAACACTCAATCTGGCCGCATGGAAGATTCCTTAATATCGCAACAGACCCTACTCTCCAAGGAGGTGCAGCATGTCATTTTAGAGGCCAGAAGGCCGTCTACTAGAAAAGCTTACTCTGCAAAATGGAAACGATTTTGTGCCCGGAATGAGAAAGGGCCAGAATCCTGGAAAACTGAATTTCCCTCAAATATTACAGTATCTAGCTGAGCTGCTAAGCAGTGGACTTTCATTTTCTTCCATCAAAATCCATGCCTCAGCCATTCCTGCAGAATACAACACTGATCCACCTTTATTCTCTCACCCCCTCTTAAGACAGTTCCTCAGAGGGGCGAAGAACATAAAACCCCCAAGGAAACAACCAATACCTGCTTGGGACCTCAATTTCATTCTAGAAAAGCTGACCTTGCCTCCCTTTGAGCCAGCTGCCTCAACAGATTTGCAATATTTGTCCTGGAAAACACCCTGCGAGCTGAGGTGATAGCCAGAAGGAAAGCTATCGGAACTACAAGCCCTCATGGCTGTGCAGCCTTTTATCATCTTCCATCAGGACAGAGTTTCCTTACGAACCAACCCGTCCTTTATGCCAAAGGTGGTATCCAGGGTAGCTTTGAATCAGGCTATCCACTTGCCGACCTTTTACCCTAATCCTCAAAACAAAGGGGAGAGACTACTGCATTCCTTGGACATCCACAGACAGCTGCATTATTATTTGGACAGAACAAAGCCTTTCAGAAAAACAGAACAGCTCTTTGTGTCCTATGCTATAGGAGCTCAAGGGAAGCCAATTTCCAAACAGACAATCTCAAAATGGATAGCCCACTGCATACGCCTTTGTTACTCTTTTTATGGTAAAACTGTACCTGCAGGCATCAGATCTCACTCCACAAGGGCCACAGCTACCTCTGCAGCTTTCCTCAGAGGAGTTCCTACCAAAGATATTTTAGAAGCAGCCACTTGGAGTTCTGTGCATACCTTCTCCAAGCACTACCACCTACCATTATACTCCAAAGCTAGAGCAGGCTTTGCCACTGCAGTCTTGCAGGGCATCCTGGCTCCTAGTTCCACCTAGTGCCTACCACCCTTTTCTTAGCTTTGGGATTCTACCCATCTGTTATGACTGCAGCTGTATGCACAATGAACGTAGTACAGTTTTGTACCTACCATAAATGTAGATGTTAGAGTGCTAATACAGCTGCTGTCCAGGTTTCCCTCCCTCTTTCCCCTCTTGGGACAGGCCTATTGGCTAACACCTCCTCATACAACCTGATTGGGGTATTCATTTATGGTGTATTTGCTTGCAACTACTGTATTTTGATTATATTGCATTGCTTTATTATATAAATTTATGTATTGCCTTCCTTCTTGGGGGCACCTGACATCTGGGGCAAGAAAAACTGAAGAAAATGGCGTCTGCTGGTTCCTTTATACCCCTGTCGCACTGACATCAGGGAAGAGGCGACTACAACCGATGCCGGACCTAGACTTTAGAATTCGGCCGACCGAGGACCCGCCTGACGGCAGGGGAACCCACCTGTTATGACTGCAGCTGTATTAGCACTCGAACATGTACATTTATGGTAGGTACAAAACTGTACTTTCTGCTACACACAGCATGGGAAACCTGTACCTAGTAACATTAGACCACATTCCACCAGGGCAACTGCCACTTCTACTGCCTACCTTAGAGGAGTACCTACCAAAGACATCTTGGAAGCTGCAACTTGGAGTTTAGTGCACACCTTTACCAAGCATTACCACTTGCCTCTTTATTCTAGATCCAGAGCTGGCTTTGCCACTGCAGTGTGGCAGGGCCTCATAGCCACACTAAATCCTCTATAGAAACAGCCACCCTGACTCAGCTTTGGGATTCAACCCAAGTGTAATGACTGCAGCAGTGAAACACGATGAACATAGTACAGTTTTGTACCTACCATAAATGTAGATGTTGGTGTCTTCACTGCTGCAGTCCAGTGTACCCACCCGCCATCCCCTCTTTCTTAGCTGGGACTTATCTATACCTTTCTACACTATACTACCTACGTGGTGTATTTGCTGGTTACTGAAGGTTTTGTTTTTACCTTATCGTATTTTTTTTAGCAATATGTATTGCCTACCTTTTTTGGGGGGCACCTGACATCTGGGGCAAGAAAAACTGAAGAAAATGGTGTCTGCTGCATCTTGTATACCCCTGGCGCACTGACGTCAAGGAGGAAGTGACAGCAACCGACGTCTGACCAAGACTTTGGAACTCTGGCCGACTGCGGGGACCGCCTGATGGCAGGATAACCCAAGTGTAATGACTGCAGCAGTGAAGACTCTAACATCTACATTTATGGTAGGTACAAAACTGTACTTTTCCAAGCAAGGGGACCTAGCTTATAATTGTCTCCGTTTCATGGGCGGGTCTGTTTCTGAATGCTTTCCCTCCCATTCCCGTTATCCCCAGGGTATTACAGAAGATCAAGCAGCAGAGGCCAGTGATTCTCCTAGCACACTCTTGTTTAAGGCGGCATTGGTCCTTCCTTCTAAGCTTTGCCAGGGAAGAGCTCCTTTTGCTGCCACAGTAGGGGTTTGATCATGCATCCCAATATGCAGATTTTTCAGACTGATGGAGGGTATGAAAGCAAAATCATTCACACTAAGCACATGCCTACAGAGGACAATGTTACACATCGAGAAAGGCTAGAAAGGGTAGCAGAAAAAGTTTAACGCTGCTAAGATGAAAAGGTTCTTTCATTGATCCTTTAACAGACACCCAGATCCAAAGCAGGCTCGTGTCCTTAATCCTCACTTACCTGTCAGCCGTGATTGAAATGGGCCTGTTTTATGCCTTTATCATGCTGTGTGCTTTGGTCTTCTGCTTACTTATCACTACAAATCTTTCTGTTCTCGCAGCTGCCCTTTTTCATCTGAAACCTTCCAAAAAAAGCTTATCACTGTCTTGGGGTATCAGTTTTGTAGTGGACAAGTTAACATTGACCCCTTTTTAAACCAGCTGCTTCTGCTTCCACCAAGTTACTGTCCTGGAAGACTGATCTGTTGGTAGCCTTGACCTCAACTCGGCAGATCTGTCAGCTTCAGGTTCTCATGTAGTGATCCTTTCCTCCTTTTCCTTAAGGACAAGGTCACTTGAGGTACCAATCCTTCGATGCCTGAAGTTGTTATTCAATTCTGTCTAAACCAGTCAGTTCATCTGCCATTGATTTTCCCTTCCCACAGAACAAGGGCGAAAGAATTTTACATTCCCTGGATGTGCATGTGCAACTCTGATTTTACTTTGGTACGACAAAACCATGTAGATCAGACCAATTTTTTGTTGCCTTTGCCAATGAAAAAGGTAAGCCATCAGCAAATGTCAAAGCAGGTTGCCTGATGCATTACTTTTTGTTTCCACTGTGGATAAACAAATACCTGAAAATGTTAAAGACCCCTTTACTAAGTGTATGGCTATTGTCAGATTCTTCCTTGGGGGGGATGGAAGGAATCATTACATTGACCATTTTGGAGGCAGCTAACTAATCTTCTAAATTTTGCCAAACACAAAAACTTAGGATTCGGGTCTAGGGCAGGTTTTTCCTCCACCATCAGCAGGGTCTAGTGTGACATGCTCCTCCCAGCTCTAGGAGTCATCCCAAGAGTGAGTACAACACTGAACTGTGAAGAATATTGTACAGTTGTTAGGAACTCATTGTCAGTAGATTATCTGTGGCAATACAGTTCCTTCCTTCACCCCCTCTCTTGCCTGTTGCCTGCAGTTGGGGTGGGTACCCATTTCACACACTTCCTTTTTTGATGTCCCCCTCAGCTTTTTTTTTTATTTGGGTTGGGCAGGATATTTTGCTTTTGTGGACTGTCACTGAATATTTTTACCTCAAAACCTTAAATTTTCTGTCATTTTCACCAACTCATCAAGACTCTGCTACTTTCATGCTTCTTTTTCTGCTTAACCATGGAACAATCATGCCTTTGTAGTTCATTTTCGCATTTGCAAGAGGGGTAAAATTTCTAGGGTATCTTCTAGTGTCAGACGAACTCCTTCATTGCCTCAGCTCTTTATTGTGGTAGGACTTGGTTCCTTGAACTGCTAAATCCCTCTGTTGTGGCCTCTTGGGAAGCCACTAAGGACCAAGAGTTAATATTCTTCATGTGTGTAGGGTTGTCCTCACTGGGCAAAGGACAACCATTCTTGTTTGGGCTCTGGGAAGGAGCAGATTAAGTCTTACCCAATATCTGGGCTAAAGTGCCCAGTTCTGAGCTAGTGCTCTTGGCATGTTTTTTTTTTTTTTCAGGGGGTCTCCCAGGAAAAGAAAGCAAAAGTTAAGAATGCCTCTGGTCTTGTTTAACTAAGGACTGGGATGACTTGCTGGGATTTATCAAGGGGTTACTGATTGCTTTTTAATGTTCTAAATCCAATTTGTACGCATATTATGAACAGGGTAACTGGCTTACTGATAGAACCCACTCAGTCAAAGTAGGGGAAGCTACCACTAATAGTAGACCTGTAATGAGCGGTGTACCTCAAGGATTGGTCTTGGGGCCTCTGCTGTTTGGGATATACTTTTCTGAGGTACAAGCCAAAACAAGTGGTCTATGGCTGACCACGTTTGCAGATGACTGTAAGCTGGGTGCTGTCTTAAATTTTAAGACATTTTAATTTTAATCTTAATGTATACAGACAACCCTCTCCTCTTACCTCTAGACACAAACACTTGTGAGAGATGCAAATACACAGCCAGACTGGAGGCTAAGCGCTCTCAACCCATGACTGTAACAGACAGTCAATTGGATAAGGGATACACTTGCATCACACCACCTGTCACACATGAATCTACAAAACAAGCACCGGCAAAATATACGCATAAATACACACAAACATATTCTGAGGCACTAGGTACTGATCTGAAAAAGAAACAGTGCTCTCCAAAGCAGACAAGCAAGCAACCTGCACCCCCAAACACAAGCCAGAAAACACAAAATTCACCCTCAGCAGTGTCCCTCACAACAGCCCTTAAGGCAAAACACCATACCTAACACGCTAGTAATAGGAGACTCTATAGTAAGGTACACGGATGTTCCACTCACCAGGCTGAACAAGGAGAGGGTTACTGTCAGCTGCCTGTCAGGTGCTCGGATCTGCCACATAACACAGGCAGTTAGGTCACTCCAGAACCAGTACAAGTATGATGCTGTCATTGTACATGTTGGTGTGAATGATCTAAGACGTACCTCCCTGGACTACATGAAAAGAGACATTGAGGAGCTCTCTGATCATGTAGCCCAAGCTGGTATGACCCTGACCTTAAGTAGCATACTACCTTCACCTAGAATGATACCACAACACAGACAAAATTATCAATTTCAACAGTTGGCTAAGCTTCTGGTGTCATTCTAAGGGGATCCAGTGTCTGTCTGCCTGGGATGACATGATAGACGAGCCCCACTTTTTTGCCAGAGATGGGTTGCACCTGTCACCCCTAGGTTTTCGAATACTGGCCAAGGCTCTTGCCTCCCCCATATTGCCTTTTTTAGGCATGGCTCAAAGGACAAACCAACCAGCACAGGTAACCAAAAACTAAGGGTAATGCTACTCATCGCTGTGTTATTAGTACAACAGTCTGCATAGAAAAAAAACTCTACTGGTTTCAAGTGTACCGGATGCACAACCATACAGGTTGACCATATTGCAACAAATCTTCCAAGCCCTGCATGCATATGTTCCCTTGCACTGTGAAAAGTACCTTTCACTTGTTCTGTTTTTCTTATAACATAGCCGTTGCTTCAAATTCTTACTATTTTTAAAACTGAAGCTGGGAGTGGACCCTACAACCCTAATTTTGAGGGTCTGTGAGTAAAATAGGCCAGTTCTTTTTAACTATCAGATCCTATTGACATCACTGGAAAAAGTTAAACACAGCCTATTCACCACCTCAGCACCTTTTCTCTCTTCATAATGTACATTTGCAGGGAGTTCTTCAGAGAAAGAGGGTCTAGTTATATTACTTTCAAGAGAGCTCACTTCTTCCATAGCCTTATCAATCTCATAGGCTTTGTAGCCTCTACTCCATAAGATCTACACGCAAACTGTCTGCCTCTTCAAGGTCTCTCCCATCAGTATGTAATCTCTTACAACGTAATACTTGATTCTTAACTATATTCCTAGTTGTGTGTCTGGGGTGCATGCTGGAGTGATGAATATTTTTTTCCTACAGCTTTTTCTGTGTAACCTAGTTGAAATATTGCCAAACGTGTTGTTCACATTAAATGTCTAAGAAATCAATCTTACTCTTAGAGTACTGTAGAGAAAGCGAAAGATAAGAAGTGGTATTTCCTAGAAAATTCACAAAACTCTCTAGCTGTACCTTATTTACCATGCCATGTAAAAAAGATATCAACAAAATGTTTATAAAAAGTGACAGGTTGCTTAAACATGTCACAGCAAAAAAAAATCTTTCTCCCATTGGGCCATCACAATATTAGCATATGTATTCGCACATGCTGTACCCATGGCGACCCCCACTTTCTACAGTACTCTGACTAATATTGATTTCTTGGACATTAATGTGAACAAAAACATGTTTGGCAATATTTCAAGTAGGTTACGCATAAAAAGCTGTAGGAAAAATAATATTCTTCATCACTCCAGCATGCACCCCAGACACAAATTTAAATATATGAAACTTTTTAGTATAGAGCATTTTCGAAATGCAATGTTTTGGTATATAAATGTGTAGGGGGTTTGCACGCACACGTGTGTGTGTGGGGGGCTATATACATATACATTTATGCAAGTATTTACGTTCAGATTTTATATACATTTTTAAATAAAATGTTTGTGTAATATTGGGGCATGTAAAAATATGGTAACATGGCTTAAGTGTGGAGCCTTTTGAAATTTTAAAATCTTAAACTTTGTATTATGCAACTTGTCGTGTGATTTTAAAAGGAAGTGATAGTGCATACTTCCTTATTCTGAAGAAGTCTATGTGCGCTCAATAAATTGTGAAGTCTTGTCAACCAAGTCCAAAACTTACTGTCGCAGTGGGGGCTGTGCAGTACTGCAACCTGTGATAGTTTATTCCAAGATCCTTTTACTACATAGTAAGGGGAGTACATCAAGAGACTGCTGGGTTTTATGGCCTCCACCATTCCTATGTTTGCTCCCTTGAGTCAAACGCCACACGAGAAAACTTCAGTGGTTTCTAAAGTCAGTTTGGCATTGTCATCCCCTCAATTTTGGTCCACCTTCCATGCCTCAAGCTGGAATTTCAGTGATGAATTCAGTAGCTAACACTCAATCCAGAGCTTCCTTTTCAACTTCCTCTTCCCTCTCAGGAGCTATTCAGATGCTTCAGATGTGGGATGGGGAGAATCCTTTGGCTGTCTAAAGGTGCAGGGCATTTGGTTACCTCATCAAAAAGAGCACATCAATATCAAGGAGATGAGAGTTCTTCTGTTGGCTCTTCAGGTATTTCACACTTCTCCAGGGCCTCTCAAGTTTTTACAGACAATACCACAGTGATGTGGTATGTCAAGTGGGGGGGGGGGGGATTCTTATCTCCTCTGCAGATTGGCACTTCTAGTATGGGAACCAGCTTTCAGTATCAAGTGTCACTTTGACCAGTTTACATTCCCTCAGATCAGAACATTGTGACGGACTCTGAGCAAGTCTGTAACACAATCCCATGAGTTTGTACTTCACAGGCATGTGTTTCTGGACATTGTTCATCAGTGAGGTACTCCTCAAGTGGATCTTTTTGCCCCTCCCCTTCCCCCGGAACAGACAGTGTCCCTTTTTTTTTTTTTTTTGTGCCAGAGCCCCATGTCCTATGGTCTGGTAGGTAGACACCCCTATTTTTTTTATTTTTTTCTGGAAGGGGTTTTATTTATGCCTTCTGTCCCTTCCCTCACATTCCAAAAGTCCTGTTCAAAATCTAACCGGATGCTGAGGTGACCATATGCCCTGCACCTTTAGAGAGCCAAAGGATTCTCCCCATACCATGTCTGAAGCATCTTTCTGGTGACTCCCATTTTGCCCGGACAGCATTGGTTTCCTCTTCTGCATCTAGCCAAGGGCAGTCATTGCAAGTTGCGTCACACAGAGCAAGGGATCTCTCATCCATCCCCACCTACCCACTCTCTTCTGACACTTTGGGTGATAGGATTTTTATTCCATATAGCATGTTTTTCCCCTGAAATTGTGTTTAGGGTCCTGCAAGAGGCCAGGAAGCCCACTGCTAGGAAATCCTACTTATCCAAATGGAAGAGGTTTTCTGTTTGGTGTCTTTCTCGTAACCTGGATCCACTTTCTGTGGATGTTCCCTTGGTGTTCTGTCTTATCTGTGTGTACTGCTCAGTGCTGGGTTTGCACATTCTTCTGTTAAGGCATACTTTTCTGCTATTTCAGGTCTGCCTTGAGCATATCCTTTGGATTCTAGATTTGTGGCTGAACAGTTTCTTAAGGTGTCCTTCAATTAGACCTCACAGGAAGCTTGCACATCCTCTTTTGGATCTGTTTTGTTTTGGAGAAATTGACCCAGAGTCCTTTTGCGACTGCATCTTCAGCTTCCTTGCAGCATTATTCTTAGACTACTTTTGTTGGCCCATACTTCTGCCAAATGGATGTCTGAGCTTCAAGCTCTTATGCCTTGTCAACTTTTTTTTTCCTTAAGGACAGTGTTTTCCTTCATACTAATCCTTTTATGCCAGGGTGGTGAACAAGTTGTCTGCTAATCAATATGTTCATTTCCTACTTTTTTCACTTCTTTGCAATCTGCTAGTGAGAAGCTTCTGGACACACGGGGGTGTGCATAGACAACTCAGATTTTATTTGGATAAAACAAGACTTTTCATAAATCTGATCAGCTCTGTTTATTTTCATCCTAGGTGTTTAGGATTGGCTGTTTCCAAGCAAACTGTTTGTTCTTGGATCTATAAAACCATGTATTTTTGTTCTTTTCATGGCAAGAACCTTTTCTTCTTTTAAGGCTCATTCTACCAGGGCTGTGGCTTCTGGTCCTTTATTTCATGGATTTGGATACTAACTCTATTCTCGGCAAGTACCTGGACTTCTGTGCATACTTTTACTAAGCACTTTAAATTGGATGTGATATCCAGAGCTTGAGCTTGTTTTGCTAGGGCCATTCTTCATGGGTTCCTAGAGGGCTCTGCTGGTCCTTCCTCCTCCCTTTCTTCTTCCTGAGCTTTAACTCTCTCTATTGTAAGTAATACTGCAACAGTGAAATGGAAGGACATAGTACAGTTTTGTAAGAACTTACCATAACGGTAGATGTCCTTCTCGTCACTGTTGCAATATTCACTTACTCCCTCCCTCCTCCCCTGGTTCTTTTCTCTTCTGGATTGGATTTACTTGTTGCCTCTCTGATCCTTGGACTTGAGTTCCTACTGGGGCTCTCAATTCTGAGGATGGTACATCCAGACGTCACCTTTTATGCCCCATGCTGTACATGGGGAGCATACATGTGATGTACACCATGCCCCTAGCATCCTGAAGGCTTTGGTATACTGGCCGGACACTGGGCCACCCTGGGCAGGGATTCCCTATTGTAAGGAACACTGCAACATTGAAGAGTACATCTACTGCTGTTATAAGTTCTTACACGACTTTCTCTTTAAGATTCAGAAGGAGACACTAAAGATGATAATGGTGACTTCATTTTTGGCCCAGGCAACATAATGGCAGAGTGCAATTACCATACCCTTCCCATAGACTGGATTGACTTGCATAAGACTGAGGTTTGACGTACCCCAACTTGAAAACCATTTAATATTGACTGCCTGGATAGTTTTCATATCCTTTGTACATTTGAGTATGTACAGCAGGTACTAAAGGAGACTAAAAAAAATGCTACTTAGGAAGTCTTGTATATGCAGTAGTTGGTACCAGACAAAACTACCAGTACCTTTTTAAGGCCCTGGTGGCTCTGGTTCTAGAATATTTGTTTTGCTGTCCTCTGACCTTTCTTTTTACATTCGTTTACCGGGTTAGTATACTGAGCAATACTGACCAAAACATTTCCCAAGAAAAAATGCAGAAATGTAAGCAGTAACAGAATAATTCAGACTAATTACGTAGAAAAAAAAAACTTTGCACTCCTGCTTCAGCACTGGAATGCATTTACAATGTACAGTCAGAGTGTAATGTATAATATATATATTGTTTCCAAAGTGGGGTCAGTCTTCAGTGCCTCTTGAGAGAGAACAGACTTGGAAAAAGAGGTTAGGGATGTGTCCTGTAAAGCAGGGAGGAGCTTGTTGAGGAGTAGATGCCTGAGAAGAAAAAGCATGAGAGGTGTGGCTTGTAAGTAGTGTCTCTGGTTGTATGAAGCATATCAATATTCATCTTTCAGCCGTTTCTGCAAATCTGCCCTTAGTCAATCTCTCCCACCCCCCTTACCCCTCCCAGTGTCTTCCTGTCTGGAAGTGGAACAGTTTTTGAAAAGAGTTTTACAATTCCATCCACCTAGAAAACAAGTTAGCTTCTCACTGGGGTCTTAACTTTGTGCTTGGAAAATTAATATCACTTCCATTTCAACCAGCTCATCAGGCCAGTAAAGTTGTTACTCTTGCAGAAGTCATAGCAATGAGTATTTGAGTTACAAGCTCTTATGGTGAGTCAGCCTTGCATCGTTTTCCACAAGTGCAGAGTTTCTTTGAGAACTTCTTTCTTTTATACTTAGTGATGTCAGGGTGTGCCTTGCACCAATCTGTTAATACTTCTTATTTTCCAGAAAGAAAAACAAGGGAGAAAGTATCTTGCATACTGAAAATGTCTGCAAGTGGCTCATATATTACATAGAATGAAATCATGATGGCCAATGAGCTATGTTTTCTATGAAGGTAAGAAGGGACAGCCAGTGTCAAAACAGACCATTTGTAGACTATTATCTCATGCTACTACTTTCTGCTGTTATCAACATAATCCACTTCCAAGCAGGGGTAGAGCCCACTCTACCAGGGCTTGGGCTTCTTCTATAGTCCAACCCTTTCCAAAAAGCCATAGAAGTGTTCTAGAGGCTAAAACTTGGTCTCTGTACATACCTTTCCAAAACATTACAAAGTGGCTTCCTTTTCTAGGTCAAGGATAGGCTTTGCTAGAACCATTCTCCAGGGGCCCCAATTCTTAAATTCCTTCTACCTTCCTGTATTATCCTGAGCTTTTGTTATCTACTCTTATAGCTTAGGCTATTGCAACAGTGACTGAAATGTTGCCCATATTACAGTTGTGTAAGTGAACTTACCTTAAACGTAGATGTTCTCATCAGTCACTGTCCAAGTAACTGTCCCTTCTGTCCCCCTTGTCTATTTTAAGTATTTTGTTAAGATGTGGATGTATATGCTCCTACATATATATTTACATGTATTTCTTTTATTTTCCTTTTTCAAGCATGTACCTTTAAGGGCTTTAGCCTCTGTTCTTCAGACAGGAAAGCTTAAACTTGGAGCCCTAACCACAGCTTTTATGTGGCTCTCCTTGAGTCCCACAGCGGTAAGGGTATGTGGAAGGTGCCCTGAAGCTTTGAAAGCTGGCTGGTGTTCATATCCCTGGCAGGATGTAACCCGTACATTTTAGGCTACTGCAATTATAATTTATTAGAACCTCTACTGTTATGGCAAGTTTACTTGCATGACTATACTTTCCTATACATTACCAGTAAAATCGCATACTTTGTAATTTGGTTTCAGATCCTAAGCACTGAAACTTTATATTTAAAGCGACGATCTACCTGATTTTCTTCAACTCTGGTTGCTTATTAAAGCGTAGGTTAATTACTATTGATTCAGCATTTTGTTTGCATGGAGTTGTATTCTTTTCTTTAGCAGTTTCTTGCAGCTCAGAACTGTGGTGTACCCTGTTATAGTCCAGTCAGTGTTTGTCACTGCCACACTTTGAACAGCACATTCAACAAATGTTAGAATGCTCTATCTCCTCACATTGTTCTCAGTGCCATTTAGTACAATCAGAACAAACGATGCAAAGTGTCTTCACAAAAATATCAAGACTTTGGCCACTTTATGTAGGCTTTTGGTCACTTTCGAAACATTGCAAAAAAATTGCATAAAGTGTTCTGCCAGACCTTAATGTATCTTTTGCATTGGCCAAGTGCTATGCTGTGGAAAGACAGCTGCAACCACAGTCTAGGCAGCCAGAGTTTGATTAGCAGCTTGCGTGTCTGAGGTACTAGCAGTAAGGTATGGTCAGTTCTTATATGAGTGTAGTGTTTGTCTAGATGTTCTCTGTGGGTAAGCATAGTTCATAGAGATGAGCAGCGCTTAGATGTATCATGTGAACACAGGTGAAGAGGATATACCAAGAGGTAGGTCATAAATGGAAAAATCTGCCAGTGGAAGCTGTTAGTGGCATGATCTTCCAGGATGTCCTTGTACTACACTGGCCCAAGTCTTGGAATGGAGATAATCTAGGAGTAGTAGCAGAGGCTAGTAGATCCTGTGATAGGGTGGGGGCTTTGAAGTAACCAGAAAGAATGAAGCAGAGGAGAGGAGGATAACTTTTTTGCATCACTGCATGCAGTGTCTGCAGCACTATGATGCATTCTTTCCTCCGCACATTCATATTATGGATGTTGCTTATGATGGTGGTAATTCCTTTACATCCCCCCTCTCGAATTTCAGTTGACCTGTTCCCAGTGACAGTGCAGGAATGTTGCGGGGCTACTTCCTAAACTTGTATTCATTCAGAAATTCCTTCATGTTTGGTCAGAGTTTGGGTTCTAAACTGAATACATTCGTTCTGCTTTGGAAATTTGGATCTTGCTAAAGATAATCTTTCCTCTGACTTTAATGATGATTCCCTTCAAAAGCTTTTGCAAGTCAAGCAGCCGTGTCGATGTTTTTTTTGTGTTGTAGCACTATAAAGGCTTCTTTGTCAAGGTGAATGTTAGAACACGCTTCTGGCAGAAAAAAAACATCAGCTGCACTGTCCTTTCCAAGTAGTGCATCTGTCAAAAACATCTGTTTTGCCTGTAAGTCTTAAATGTCTTTTCATTGTAGTGTCTGCCTTTTATTTTTAGTATTGTTTTCTTTTCTTTAATTTCTCTTCCTTGCCTTTGCTGTAGATACGTTCCCTGTAATTCTTACTACCTTCATAGGTAGTTTTTCAACCTTTGCCTTTACCTTCTTCCCTTAAAAAAACAAACAAAAAAAAAAAAAAACCTGTAAATCTTTCTTGTATATACTTTAATAGTGCCTTAGTGATTTTTTTTTTTTCCCTGTTGGTCATTTTGTATCTTGCTGATTGCTTATGGTTGAAGAGTCCAGTGGCCTTTAAAAAATGTGGAAAGTGTAGTCAGAAAATACCTCTTTCTGACTCGCACACTTTGTGTGTTTTTTGCTTGGGCCCTCTTCACCTTCAGGAAAACTGTGCAATCTGCCACTCTTTTAACCCTCTTAGAGCTTTGGTAGATCACAGGAACAAACTTATTTTAGAGGGTCTCTTGCCTTCTTCCTTGGATGAAGCTATCTCTGGAGCATTTAAGGAAAAGCCTAAAAAGATTTCTCCTGCTTCTCTGAGCACCTCTTATGCCTCCTCCAGGTCCTCAGGAAAATCATTTCAAAGAACTTCTTCAGATCCTAAGGTTTTTATTTGATCCATTGAAGAAACAAACACTCTGATCCGTCCCTTTCATTCAGCTAATCAACATCTAAAAAGCTGTCCTTGGATCAGACTGCTTCTTTGGATCCGAAGTGTCTGAATTAGTGTCTGATCAGAGGTCTTCAGATCTGACTAATAACGTCAACTTTTTCTACTTTGCCTAGAACAAGGTACTCCCCCATCACTGGATCCAGTCCCCTCAAGAGTACCTTCTCCTTTTTTGGAGAGAACTAAATCTCCATCTGCTCTGTCTTCCCGCTCTTCTAGAGTCTGACCAAAGAGGATGTGAAGAGGCTAGTGAGAAAGATCCTCTTGGTGCAGAACCAGCCTACCCCTTTCTCAGCTCCTACCCTAGCTGGTCAGGAAGCCCATACATCAAAGACACCACTACCAGTTCTTTCTTTGACTCCTGTCAAGGTTTCAGAGCCCTTGGGTCCAAGTCATCCAAACTTGTCTGCATTGGATCTGAGAATCTTTATCCTCTGATCTGAGGCTTTCTCTGAGCTCTTCAGTGCAGCTGGATCTGGAAAACTGTCTAAACCGATAATACCCCATTGGATCTGAGGTTCTGCAGTTGACTCCAAGGGTTTCGGAGCAGTCTCTGCATCTCAGAGCCTCGGCGATGGTTAGCTCAGTTTCGACTTCGGCCTCTGGGTGGCTGTCCTCTGAGCAGAGGGGGAGCAGGGATCATGGTCTTTGGAGAGCGCACAGACTGCACCTCCGACTCAGAGGGTGCCTATTCTCCTTGGATCCTTGGTCTAAATCTATTCCATCTTTGCATCCAGAGTCTCCACTATCTTCTCTAGAGGGGAAAGAAGATACCAAAAACCCCAGGCTTCCCATCAGGGTATCCCTCCTCTTCTGATACCTCCCCAGCATATTCCACCAAGGAGGTCCCGAAGACAATAACATGCAAGAGGAAGCATTTAGATTCCCCTGAATCTGTCACAAAAGATAGAGATTTTGATGAGGGCGAAGGGACCCCACGGTCATCTCCTGATATCTCATTCAGAAACATCTTTGAGATCCTGAAACAGGTGGCGGGAAGCCCAGCAACCTTTTGGAAGAATCTCTACTCCTGGAGGCATTTGGTACCAGCCCATCTACCTCCTGGGTGGTCCCACCCACTGATGAGCTCCTCTATTTGATCCCTCTAAGGGCATGGAAGGATCCTGACATAATTTATCCCATCCCCAGGAAGCCTGGAAAAATTGACTCCCCCAGAGGATAAACTATTTTGGTCTAGAGGTGTGCCTGTGTCTGCCGTGGTCATGGCAGTGGCCACTAAGAAGGAATTGGAAGAAAGTTCCTCCCTCTATCCCCCCTGCAAGGAGTCCCAGGAGTTGGACAGGTCTGGTAGCATGTCTATGCTTCAGCGACCTTCACCTTAAAGGTCACTGAAGTAACTTGCTGATTTCACAAGACTATAGTGGGACCTGATTAAGGAACTGTCACCCTGTTAGGAATTGTTTCTGAAGAGGTGAAGATCTCTCTCCTCAGTTGGTTACCCTACAGTCCATATCCAACTCTTCTATGAGGCTCACTTCTAACATAGTAGAAGGAGCCTCAAGGACAGCAGTTTCGGGTGTTTCCATTAGGAAACACAGCTGGATGCATTTGTGATTTTTATGGAGCCCTTTAAGTCTTCATTCGTCAATGCTCCCTTTGACGGCACATCACTTTTTGCTTAAAAGGCAAGACATTTTGTCCATTTGTGAGAAGGATGGAAAGATCCTCTCTGCAGTGGGCGTACATTTTTCCATCCCTCAAAGATCCTTTTCGAGAAATCCATTGAGGTGGTGGTAAAATGTGGTTCAAGAAATCTCAAGGTGCTTTCCAGGAGACGCGTGGAGGATGTTCCCCCAGGGGCAGAGGGAGGAACTGTAATGGTAGACTCCAGTCTCATGGTAGAGGTGTCCCACAGAACTAGGGGTACAGAGATTCCTTCTTTAGCAAACCCTTCCAGCAATCCTGAAAGAAGGCATGATTGTCCACCTCTTGAGGCAGTCTGGGTTGCTTGTCCCTACACCAGAGAGCCTGGCTAGAAATAACAGATGTTTGGGTGCAGAGGATCATTTCTAGAGGTTATATAATATAATTTTCCCTTTCTCCGCCATTCAAGAAAATTCCCAGATGTTCCACCCAGTCAGAGGGAACAAGTGGCGATTCAGATGCAAAAGCTTCTAGACAAGAGTCATCCAACACGTTCCCCCCCAAATCCGAAACATACTCAAGGTTCTTTATAGGTTCATAGGTAGGTACTAGGCTATCTGCCTGAGGGCATTATACACCTAGCCAGAGTGTCAGCTTTTGCTGCCCCATTAATTAATTAACTGATAGTCTGTCGAGCAGAGCCAATGAACTGATCCCAGGGGTGTATTTTCTGTTACCCATACACTCGTCAAGATTTCTGTTGAGTGTTAGTGAGTGGCTCTGCCTGATGTAGTTTGGAATTTTGTTCCAAAGCATGGGAGTCTGACAGTTATCTATCCCTCCAACATGTTCTCTTTATTGTTGTGGCGAGGTTTAGCTCACTACGGCACATGGCTCGCGGTGACTTGGATTTCTTTAGGTGGAGCATGTCCATCAGTTCTGAGTTGGACATGGCTTTGTAAGTCAGGCAGAGATCACCTCTGAGTAAGCGATATGCCACTGAGTACAGCCAGAGGTTTTTTAGTCGGGCTGCATAGGACATATGTTTGAGGCCAGTAATCCTCTTGGTGAGGTACTTTTGTGGTCTTTCCAGCTGTTGGAAAGTGTCTTGTGAGGTACATCCCAAATGGGCATTGTACTCTGGTCTGAGTGACAGAGTAGAGGGGCACTATAACGTCTTTATTTCTAGATGCGAACCCTTTAGTAATTAGGCCGTATAGAAGGATTTCCTAACTACTTTGGCAATATGATTGTCAAAGGAGAGATTATTATCTACCTGGGTCCCCCAGATCTCTTATTACCTCTTCTGTATTAAGGGGGCTGCCATCTATGTGGTAATTCATGGGTGTTTTGGTTTTCCCAAATGGGATGACTATGCATTTTTTGGCATTTAGCTTGAGGCCATGACTTTGACACTAGGTGTCCGTCTCAGTAAGGCCCTTTTGGAGGATGTCCGTGTCAGCCGGAGAGTCAATTATGGCCCCCAGATGTTCATCGTGTTACCCTGCTGCAGTCCTTACACTTGGGTTATCCTGTAGTCAGGCGGTCCCACAGTCGGCCGGAATTCCAAAGTCTTGGTCAGACGTCGGTTGCTGTCGCCTCATCCCTGACGTCAGTGTGCCAGGGGTATATATAATGCAACCGATGCCATTTTCTTCTGTCTTTCTTGCTGCGCGGTACCCGAAGCAGAAGCAGTTCGCAAGTGCCGGTTGGCCGACTCCTGAGATTTTCGAATTTCAGACCGAAGTCTTCTATAAAGCGAAGTACCCCGTTGGGGAAGCTTTTCTTGCCTCAGACCGATGTCAGAAAAAGTTAACAATTGTATTTCTTGTGGGAAGCAAATACCTCATAAGGATTTTCATTCTTACTGCATACCTTGCCTAGGCCCAGACCACGACGTCACTTCTTGTCGGTTTTGTGCTAGGTTTAATAAGCGTACTATTAAAAGACTATTTGATTTCGCACAACACTATTTTGGTAGAAAATTTAACTACACCATGCCGTCGGAGCAACCGACTACCGGCGTGCACAAAACGCAGGGATAAGGACAGACAGCCCAGGCCTAAGCCAGATTCCGAGGCCTCGGCTGATCCGATCTCCGGTTCTCAGTGGGGCTCCGCAGCCCCTGACTACTGCAGATCTGGAACCCGAGAACGCTACGGAAATTTTGACGGAATGTACCAGGCCGACGCAGCGTTTTACTTCAGGTCCTTCTGACTTTGCTTCTAAAGACGGTACTAAAGAAACGCCATCTGTTTCTGAAGGCGTTTTCAGACCGACTCTCACCATTAAAATGTTTTCTGAGTCTAAGACTCCTTCTAAATCTAACAGGACTGCGCTTTAGTCTCCTGTTCAAGGCCCTATGCCTAAGAAACAGATGCTCAAAATGGCTGAAGATTTGATTTCTTTAATCAGGGGTTCACAGCCCCCTCCTGACAAAAGGCCCAGAAAAGAGGAAGATTCTGCTTCTCTGAGCAAATGTCCATTTCTTCGGACTCCTCTGAGGACCAAGACTATTCCTTCTCTCCTTATGAAGATTCTGATGCTGAGGACTCTATTCCCTCAGCTTCTCCTCCTGAAGACTACTCCTTTGGGGAAACTTTACACACTATGAGGGAACATTTTCACTGGGAAGGTCAGGACTACTCTGATTCTAAGAAAAGGCTCAGAGTTTCTTTTACTCCCCCAACACAGACCTCTTGTCATCCCACCTGTTTTGGACATTGTGGATGATGTCTATTTAGAATCCAGTTTCAACCCAGACTCTCTACCTCCTGCTCTGGCTAAGCCTGACAGATACTACAGAGTGCCTGATTCCCACAAATTTCTTTACAAAAGCCCAGTAGCCGACCCAGAGACGTAGCCGACCCAGAGACTATCTCCCAGGGTCCCAAGGGGGCTAAGGCTTCTATGGCTAAAAACCAAGTACCTTCTGAGAGGGATTCCAGAGCACTAGACAGGTGGGGGGAAAAGGTTTACACCTCGGCCACACTAGCTATGAGGGCACTGAATTGTCAATTTCATATGCTTAAGTAACAGCAATTTCTAATCTCTCAGTTAACGCAAAGGATAACCTCCCTCTCCCAACAATCTGAATTGAAAGTACAGGATCTGTTGCACGCCACTGAGCAGGTGGGCAAACATACCTTACAGTGTGGGTTTGATTCTTTGGAGGCCTCCTGCAGAGCAGCTGTCACTGGGTCCGTTATACGTAGGCATGCTTGGTTAAAGGAACAAACTCTGCCTGATCATGTTAAAGCAAAACTACTAGATGCTCCCTTACAGCAGGATGTTCTTTTTGGAGTTAAAGCAGAAGTTGTTTTAAAGAAAATGGAAGATGAGGCAAAATCTATGCAGACAGTCAAAGATTTTCTACAAGTACAACCCCCTCGCTTCAGCAGAAACTGGCCAACAAAAAATTGGTCCTTTCCAACCACTGACAGACCACAGAGGGGTAAATACAGGCACCCAAGGGGCAGAGGACAACCACAAGCCCAGTATAAACCTCGCCAGTGGGGCACTACAACACAGAAGGGAGGAGAAGACTGGTCTCAATCCACCAGAAGGCAAACTCAATGACTTGCACCTCATCTGGCCAAGCAGTACTCTCTTGGCAGCCCCCTTGGGGGGAAAACTCGCACTTTTTGCAGACAACTGGCACATTGTCACAAAGGTCAAATGGGTCCTAGACACAATTTTATGAGGATACAGATTCCACTTTCACACCTTGCCAATGAAAAGAGGAATGCCAAACCTGCCACAAAAGCAAATTACAGCTCTCATGGACATGAGAGCCATTCAACTGGTACCTACTCGAGAGCAAGGCCAAGGATTTTACTCAAGACTCTTTCTAGTGCCCAGAAAGGACAATGCCTGGAGACTAATTCTGGACCTTTCAATTCTAAACACTTACAAGTACCCAAATTCAAGATGCTAACACTACAGCAGCTACTTCCCATGTTGGGCAAGGAAGCATGGCTAGTAACGTTGGACCTCAAGGAGGCATACCTGCATGTCCCTGTCAGACAAAGTTGCAGAAGATACCTCCGTTTCATTGCAGGTTCAACCCATTACCAATTCTCTGCACTGCCCAGAGTTTTCACAAAATGCCTGGCACCAGTAATTGCATACTGCAGACAAAGAGGAATTCAAATATATCCATACCTGGATGACTGCCTCATCCAAGCAGAAAGCAAAGACATTCTCTTGCATCATCTGGCCTTTGTGAAGCATCTACTAAACTGTCTGGGGTACACAGTAAACGAAAAGAAGTCGAAACTAGTACCCTCACAAAAAATGTTATTCCTGGGTGCCAGCTTGAATACAACGGCCCAGAAGGCTTATTTTACACCAGACAAGCAACTACAACTGACTCAATATTTTAAGACAATGGCAACAAAGACCTAATTAACTGCAAGAAATATTCTGCAGGCTTTGGGCTTCATGGCATCTTGCATACTAATAAAACCATTTGCAAAGCTGCATATGAGGAAATTACAGTGGTACCTAAAAAGCGTATGGTCTCAACACAGCCACAGTTTGGACACAATGATATCTCTCATTCCCTGCCTACAACAGGAATTTCTGTGGTGGTCACAGGCATGTCACCTCAACAAGGGTCAGCCTTTCACCTTGCCCCCAGCCAGGCAAACTATCACAACAGATGCTTCAGACTATGCCTGGGGGGCACACATGGCAGGACAATGCATTCAAGGCCTATGGACTGCAGATCAAAGAAATCTGCACATAAATCAAAAAGATGCTAGCTGTACAGAAAGCTCTGACAGCCTTCAAGGATCTATTACATTCAGGACAACTTGCAATAAAGACGGACAACACCACAGTAATGTGGTACATAAACAAGGGGGCACACATTCCTACCCTCTATGTAGGCAAGCGATGATCTTATGGAACACAGCTCTGGCTTATCAAGTCCAGTTACAAGCTCAATTCCTGCCAAGACAGAAGAACACATTGGCAGACGACCTCAGCAGAAACATCAAAGATCCCCACGAGTGGAAACTAGACCCACTAATATTTGCAATGATAACTCAAAAATGGGGCCTTCCAAACATAGACCTGTTTGCCAGTCCTCAAAACTACCAACTGACAAAATTTTGTACATGGACATTTCACCATCAAGCTTGGAAAGTGGGCGCCCTCTCTTTCAGTTGGAAAAACCTGACCGCATATGCCTTCCCTCCATTACCTCTCCTCACAAAGGTTCTTTTGAAGGTCAAAAAGGAGAGACCACGACTGATTCTCATAGCCCCAGACTGGCCACGCCAGCAATGGTACCCGCTATTGAAGAATATGGCTCACAGCCCACCATGGATATTGCCTCAAATTCCCCATTTGCTCACACAACAAAACAGATTCTTCACAGCCAGCTCAAAACTTTCAATCTGGCTGCATGGCAAATAGACTAAACATCCAACCAGCTCCTCTTTCACAAGCAGTTCTGGATGTTATTCTGGAAGCCAGGAGGCCAAGCACCAGGAAGGCTTATTCGGACAAATGGAAAAGGTTTTGTGCCTGGAACCAAGCTAAAGGCCAAGACGCAATTCAGCCTCACATGCCTCACATTCTGCAGTATTTAGCTGAGATGTTGCACAAAGGACTTTCCTTTTCCTCAATTAAAATCCATGCTTCAGCTATTTCAGCTCACTACGACATGGATCCACCTCTATTTTCAAATCCTCTTCTAAGGCAGTTCCTCAGAGGGGCAAAAAACATTAGACCACCCAGGAGAGCTCCTACACCAACATGGGACCTCAACTTTGTTCTGGAAAAACTAACGTTACCTCCCTTTGAACCAGCTTTCTCTGCAGACCTTCAGTTCCTATCATGGAAGACTGCCCTGCTCCTAGCAATAACTTCAGCTAGGAGAGTCTCAGAACTACAGGCACTAATGGCAGTGGAACCTTTCCTCATATTTCATCAAGACAGAGTTTCTCTACGAACTAATCCTTCCTTTATGCCTAAGGTGGTTTCCAGTGTAGCTTTAAATCAAACCATCCACCTACCCACCTTCCCCAATCCACAGAACAAAGGTGAGAGACTCCTGCATTCCTTGGACATTCACAGGCAGCTTCGTTACTACTTGGACAAAACTAAGGCTTTCAGAAAAACTGACCAGCTCTTTGTATCCTATGCTACAGCTTCTCAAGGGAAGGCTATATCTAAGAAACCATTTCTAAATGGATAGGTCATTGCATACGGTTCTGTTATACCCATCACGGGAAACCAGTTCCTGCTACCATTAGATCCCACTCTACCAGGGCAACAGCTACCTCTACAGCCTTTCTCAGGGGGGTTCCAACCAAGGAAATTTTAGAAGCTGCGACTTGGAGTTCTGTACACACCTTTACCAAACACTATCACTTACCTCTTTACTCTAAGTCCAGGGCGGGCTTCGCCACTGCAGTTCTGCAGGGCCTTATTGCCTCCACTAACCCTCTGATACCTCCCCCCTACCTTAGCTTTTGGATTCAACCCAAGTGTGATGACTGCAGCAGGGTAACATGATGAACATAGTACAGTTTTGTACCTACCATAAATGTAGATGTTAGAGTGTTCACCCTGCTGCAGTCCAGGTTACCCTCCCTACACCCCCTCTGATCTACTGGCTAAATCTCTGCTATGCCTTACTGATGTATTTGCTTATAGCTGAAGTTATTTTGTGTTTGTGCAGTGTTCACTCTATTTGGTATGAATTCTGACCACCTTTTTGGGGGCACCTGACATCTGGGGCAAGAAAAACTGAAGAAAATGGCGTCTGTTGCATTATATATACCCCTGGCGCTCTGACGTCAGGGATGAGGCGACAGCAGCCGACGTCGGACCAAGACTTTGGAATTCTGGCCGACTGCGGGACCGCCTGACGACAGGATAACCCAAGTGTGATGACTGCAGCAGGGTGAACACTTGAACATCTACATTTATGGTAGGTACAGAACTGTACTTTTGCAGTCATGTGCAAACTTGGTGTGCCATAGTCCTTCTGTGTTTGCCTGTACTTCTGAGAAGTATATGCTGAACAGTAGGGGTCCCAGGACCGAGCCTTGCAGGACACCACTTGTGACTGGTTTAGAGTCGGACCTGGAGCCTGCTATTCTTACCATATGAGTTCTGTCTGTAATCCAGTTGGCAACGCATCTTGTGATGTAGGGGTTTATGTTCAGGCTGGTGAATTTTTCTGCAATACCCGAGTGGAGAATGGTGTAGAAAGCCTTGGCGAGGTCAAGGTAGGCTGTGTGAACCACCTTTCCCTCGTCAATGGCCTTGGTGACTGTCTCAGTCAACCAGGTTTAGTAGGCATGATCTGCCCTTAAAGCCAAACTGGGTAGGGTCGAGTGTTTGGAGGTTCCCAATGTCTTTGTTAATGAGTTCCATGATGATGTGCTCCATAGCCTTGCAGACAAGGCTTGTCAGGCTTATGGGGTGTTAGTTACCGGGGTCAGTTGTTGCCCCTCCTTTGTGGAGAGGAATAACCGTTGTGTGCAATTCTGAGGGCATGTAGCTTGTGGAGAGGCTCAGGTTGAACACCGTGTTTAGGTGGGGGGTTAGTTTGTTCTGTAGTTTGTGCACGAAGCAGCCTGGGACACCATCTGGTCCCATTGATGCTGTGTTTTTTGCTTTTGAAAGGTCTGTTTTCACCTGTGCATCTGATTTTTGGGACACTACACTTTTTCGGTATTGTTGTGGGCCCTTTTAGAGGTGAGAGGGGGGTAAGGTTTGCACTGAATTTATTTGACAGGATGTGGTAGGTTCAGTATATTTCAGTGCATATCTGTGAGTTGCCACTTAGATTCTTAACACAACTAAAGAAGGCTTTGTGGTTTATCTTTTGAATCTTTGGCTATTTTTCTTTCGAAGTTAGCCTTGGATGATTTCATGAGACCTTCGTTTCTTACTGATACTAATCAGGGATGTCTTTCCTTCTTGGGATTTGCTTTTTTTCTGAACTAGTTTCCTCCTATTGTATAGGCTGTTTGACAGGGGTTCACCAAACTGGTTTCCTTCTCTTAGAGGAGTGAGTCTTGAATTTGCTAGGAATGGGCACGATCCATGCATCCTTGTAGGTGCTCATAAAGTGCATTTCTAAAGGTTTCTGCATCTTGGGCAGAGTTATCCTTTAGCGTGGGGGCTGTGAAACTTACAACCTCTGTCGTAAGTAAGGTGAAGTTTGCCTTAGAAAAGTTTTTTTTTACTTTGGTTTCCTTAGTTGGGGTGGTGGTGGGGTGTGGACATCCAGAGTGATTAGTTTATGGTCTGATCTAACCAGTGACTGTCGCCCATGTTGGTGATGACCAGGTCCAATATGTTTTCACCTCTGGTAGGGGAGTTTACCAGCTGCTCCACGGCGTTGAGTTGCTGAATTCCAGGAAACGCTGGGCCTTGGAGTTTATACTTGAGTAGTTTTTCCAGTGAATGGTAGGGTAATTGAAATCTCCCAATATCAGGGTGTTCGTTAGGATCTTCATGTTTTCCAGTGTCTCCAGAAAGGTGGAGTGGTGGTCCTGGGTCATGGAGGGTGATCTGTAGAAGGCCACAATTTGCATTGCCGATTTGCCCAATGTTAGTTGCACATGGATGATCTCAGAGGTATCGTGCTGCGCCACTAACCTGGAGGTGTAGGTATCCTTGATGAATATGGATACACCCCCCCTCCTTTTGTGTTTCGGTCCGTGTTCTGTGGCCGAAACGTCTGGTATGAGTTGTAGCCTGGTAGTGTTGGGGTGCTCTCTGGAGCCTTGAACCAGGTTACAGTTACTGCACAGATGTCGACGTTCTGCATACTGAGGAGTGCTCGAGCGCATGCATTTTGAGATTTAAACTCCTGGCGTCGAGTAGCATAACCCTCAGTTTTTTGTTAATTGTGCCGTTTACGGAGGTGGGTTTGACTTTTGAGCCTTGCCTAAAAATGGCACTATGGAGTCAGCAAGAGCCTTGGCCAGTATTCGAAAGCCTGGGGGTGAGTGGTGCAAGCAGTCTCTTGCGAAGCAATGCGGCTTGAGCATGTCGTCCCAGGCTGACTGACACTGGATCCCCTTTGAATGACAGCAGAAGCTTAGCCAATTTAAATAATTTTTTCTTTATACTGAGGTATCATTCTTGGTGAGGGCAGGATGCTACTCAGGGTCAGGGCTATTCCGGCCTGGGCTACATGATCAGAGATCTCTTCCATGTCTCTCTTAATGTAGTCCAGGAAGGTACATTTCAGGTCATTCACGCCAGCATAAGCAATGACAGTCATATTTGTACTTGTTCTAGAGTGACCAGAGTGCTTGTGTTATGTGGTAAATTCTGGCTCCCTACAGGCAACTAACAGTAACCTTCTGCTTGTCCAGCCTAGTGAGTGGGACATCAGTGTGCCTGACTATAGTCACCTATTATTAGTGTTAGCTATGTTATTTTGCCCTAAGTGCTGTGATTGTGCGGTACAGATTTTGTGTTTTATGTATTGTCTGGTTTGTGACGTGAGGTGCAGTTTGTTTGGGTGTCTGCTTTGGAGGTCTCTGATGCTTTTGCAGGTTTTTATTTAGAGCCTACGAGTATGATTTTGTGTATTTGTGTATTTTTTTGCCAGTGCTGTTTTATTAGGTCTGTGTGCGGCTGGAGGTGTGGTGCAAGTGTTAACCTTCTCTTCTTGACTGTCCCAGTCTTGGGTGGAGACAGCTTAGCTTCCAGTTTGGCTGTATAATTGCATCTCTCTCATACGTTAGTGTTTTGTGGTAGGAGGAGAGGGTTGTCTGTGTACATGAGGCAGTTGTAACATTTGCTCAGGATACCCAGATTCACCAGCTGGACTGGAGAGTACACTTGAAATTGCCCTTTGGTTATGCCTGAATAGTAGGGTGAGCTGCTTAGTCGCTTGGTTGGTGAGGGGTGAATAAAGAGCCTTGCCCTGCTGGGCAGTCAGTGTCCGGGTATATTAGTGCTTGCTATTAGGTCTGAGCAAGTGCTGGGCTTGTAGGATGCTTTTTGAGTGCTTAGGTTGAGAGTTGGACTAGTTTCAAGGGAAAAACTGAAGAGATTTAGTGGAGCTGTGAATAATTTAACCGTAGCTAACCGGCGCTGCCCAGTGTGCAAAACTGTGCAAACGCGGTTTTTATAGTAGGGAAATGAAAGAGAAATATGCCCAAAATGGCCAATAAACTACAAACTTCTGGGCTGGAACCTCTCCTCCAGGGACAGATAGGTTGTTCAAAGCTCCCCTTTCTCACAGGTGAATAGAGAAACTTCCTTTTATCCAAGTAAGGTATGGGCAACTCAGAAACTAGTATCACAGCCCTGAATTCCGCACTAGCCTGAAAACTGGACTATACTAGCTTAGAAAGGTGGGAAGCAAGGGTTTTTTTTTTATTTTTATTTTTTAAAAGATAGGCAAAAACAGTAAAAATGCACTTAAAACAGCTTTAAACGACCAAAAAAGGCTATTGCACTTTAGTGTGGAGCCTACAATAGTTGAACATTATTTAAACAAAAAAATTTTTTAAAAGTGCAGGCAGTCAAATAAGTATAATATGTGAAAAAAACAAGCTTTTAAATCACAATAAACGCTGGAAAACTGTGTTTAGGTGGAAAACAGTTAAGTACAGCAAGAAAGTATAGAAAACTGATACTTAATCACTCCAAAGTCTCTCTTCTAAGCTAGAAGGCTTGTATCAGTTTAAGGCTTTCTAGTGCTACCCAGCAGGTTAGTTACAGGAAAGATGGGAAACGAGTGCAGATGTGGTCTTTTAAACCAGAAAGTTGAAAGAGACGGACAAACTGTCCAAATGGTCAATAAACTACAATTTCTGGGCCAAGAACCTCTCCTCTCATGGTAGACAGGCTACCTAGTGCTTACCACTCCCACTGATAAGCTAGAAGGCTTTCCACCAACACAGATAGGCTTGTGGGGCTCGGAAGCTTACCAACAGTCCTGGATACAACTTCTGTATCTGGACTAGGCTAGTTAAGGAAAGGTGGGAAACCAGCACAAGTGCGGCTTTTAAACCAGAACGTAGAAAGATGGATAAAAACTGCTCCAACGGCCAATAGTTACAATTTCTGGGCCAGGAACCACTCCTCTTGTGGTAGGCTTAACTAATGCTTACCACTCCCACTGATAAGCTAGGAGGCTTCCCTCCAAGACAGAAAAGCTTGGGGGGCTCAGAAGCTTAGAGTCCTGGATACAGCAAATCTGTACCTGGACTAGACTAGTTACAGGAAAGGCAGAGAACAAGTACAAATGCATGCTTTTAAGCCAGCAAGTTGAAAGAGATGGGAATACTGCCCAAACGGCCAAATAAACTACAATTTCTGGGCCAAAACTCACTTGAATTTGAGCAAGTTGTGGGATTTAGTGCCAGAGAACAGGGGCTGGAGATCACTTCTGGATCTCGGCATCTTAAGCAAATCCTGTTTGAAAGACCAAGTTCTGGATGGTCACGGTTCAGTCAGTTCTTCCATTTTTGGAGGACAATTGTATGTGCTCGATAGACCTTAAGTGATGTGTACTATCACATAAAAATGAACGGGCATTCCAGAAGGTTCTAGCTCTTCCAGCTGGGAGCCAATCATTATCATTTCAGATTTCTGCCCATTGGTCTCACCAGAGCCTCCAGAGTTTACCAAATACATGCAGTAGTAGCAGGTCACATGAGACTGCAGGGATTCCGGGTGTTTCCAGACTTAGATGACTGGCTAATATTCAGTCCAACCAGCCATTAGCTTGTCATTACAAGATAAAAAGTGATCCAAACTTGTCTACTAGGAATAACTATAAATTAAAAAATCTCAAAAGAACCAAGTCGAAGCCTAGAGTTTATAGGGGCACTGCTGAACACAAAATCCTTAGTAGCCTCACTTCCCCTATCCAGAGTTCAGACAAATAAGAACACAAGTAGAAAATATAGTTTACAGTACCAGAGTTTCAGCCCACTTCGTCCTTCAGGCTGTGGGCTCAATGGTAGCAGCGAGAACATTAGTGCCTTTAGCCAGATTTCAAATGAGAATCCTTTTAAATGGATGCTAGCCTTCCAATGGTCATTTCTTATGCCTCCGATACAAATCACCAATATATGCAAAAGGGATCCGATGTGGTGAATTCAGTCCGATCAGGTTCTACAAGGCCGTTTATTTGTCCCTTCTCAACCCAAGGCCGTAGTGACCATGGATACTTCCCTAGGTAATACCCCCTCCCACCCTGGCTGGGAAGACTGTGCAAGGCACATGGTCCCCCAAAGTGGCAAATTTTCATATAATCTTTATAAAACTGAGAGCAGTGCTTTTAGCATTGCAAGCCTTTCAGAATGCTGTCCCTAAGGGAAGGATTGCAATACAGACAACATGTCAGTGGTTTGGTACTTCAGTAAACAAGGAGGAACCAAATAGTTTCCTCTTGGTCAAAGCACTGAAGGTATGGCAATGGGCAATAGCTTCCAACCACTTTCTTGTAGTAACGCACATTCCAGGGAAGTCAAACGTGCTAGCAGACAAACTGAGCAGGTGCATTCTTCTACCTCACGAATGGTCCCTCAGACAGTAGTGGAAATGATTTTTCACAAATGGGGTCAGCCATGATTGATGTCTTTGTGTGCCCCCCCCCCCCGAACAACAAGTGCAACAGCTGCTTTACCCTAATCCCAACCCCCCTCCCTCACAGGGGGAATCACCATGAGATGCTCTCCTTCACGATTGGCTCCCTGGTCTGCTTTATGCATATCCCCCCAATTCCTTTTATCCCAAAGTTTCTACACAGCTGCCAGGTTGAAGAGCAAAGTCATTTTCATTGCATCCTTTTGGCCTCTACAGATTTGGTTCCCCTTTCTCTTGTCTCCTTTAATTTATCAACCTTAGATCCTGGACCCATCTCCAGATATGCTGTCTCACCTGACAGGCATGATGCATCCGGACTTCCCGATTCTCAAGCTAGCAGCTTGTTTTTTCTATTTCCAGTAATAGTCAGACAACCTAGGCTCTCCTCTGGTGTCTGCTAAATTTTATCTTCTTTCAAACTATCTACAAGGAAACTTCATGCTATCGAATGAAGAAGATTTGTACATTGGACACTTCAAAATGATTCGTAGTATCCTGGAGATGTCCTGTTCACTTGCTGCAGCATTCTTCACTTGAGGGATATCCTCTGCGAGGAGATGACCTGACATCGGCCAGTATAAAAAATGTCTTTGCTACTGTAGGATATGTGGTACATTGCATGTAGGCTGCAGTCTGACATAGGCCTTAAAAGGGATGTACATACGTACCATCCACAGAACTTTTCTGCCACCAGTCAGAACGCCATTACGACTGTCTGATTATTTCCAGTGATTGCAACTCAGCATTTTCAGAGAAGTACCCCATTGGAGAATTTTTTTCCTGTGCTACTGTTTTGGTATGTCATCCAGAAAGGGCAAGTGCCATTGTGAAAGAACAGTTCCACATAAGGACAGCCATACCCAGTGTCTGTTTTGTCTAGGCCCTAACCACGACCACAGGTAATGCAGTATTTCAGTCCTTCGTTCCCAAGACCCTTAGAAATAGGCTTTCATTTCTCGCTATCTATCTTGAAAACCAAGGGCTTAAACCATAAGGTCCCTTGAGGTACAAGGCCAAGAAACCATGGCCTATGCCTTCTGCTGCACATCCATTGTCCAACGTGTCTCCTGAGGTGATTGTCAACCGGGAGACATGCCCAACTTCTGCCATGGAGTCTCGTGCCAAACCCAGTGCTGAGGCCACCTTGATGTCGACTGCGAGCATGTCTTTGGAGGTGGAACAGATGTATGATCAGGACATTGAGAGTCCTAGGAGTGTAACATGCACGTCAACGACTAAAGATGTCAAGCCTGAAACCTTGGAAAACAGGCCATCTGGTCCTTTGACATTGCATAAGATAGTGTCTGCTTTTAAGAAATGACAAAGCATGTAGCCGCTCCTAAAGAGGCCCCTGCAGATTGGCAGGCCTTCTCTGAGCTATTTCAGGCCTTTGTGGCACTCGAGCAGCCTTCCTTTTAAGCCTACACCTACTCCTGTCTCATGCTTTTCAGAAGAGTTGGGGACAATGACTTTTCTGATGAATTCTCTTTGGATGAAGAAGATTCCTTGGACTACTCCACAGAGATTCCCTCTCCTTGCGAATATATCTTTTCTGAAGAGGAATCAGTGGGTGCAGAATCTCCTGTGGAAAATTCCTTTGGGGAAACCATCCTGAAAAATGGGAGACTACAAGTGGGGTACTTCCCAAATTTCACACGTCCAAAAAAGGTACTACCAACTCACTCCTGCAAGTTGATCTTCTCGGCTCTTCTGCAGTGCCACCAGTGCATCCGGCTTAAGATGCTTTTAATAATGCCTCCCAAACATCAAATTTCCAAGGCCCTGGCCCCCAAGAAGCCAGACCGCTTTACAAAGTAATTGGGAATTGTAAACTCCTTTAGGTGCCCTGCTGCAGACCCAGCAGTCTTTTCTGTTGCAACTGATCAACCTTAAAGAATACTCCCTTCCACCTCCCTACTTTCTTTGGACAAGGAGAGTAAAACTCTTGAAAGACTAGAGAAAAAGGCATATACTTCTGCCACATTGGTTTTCAGGGCCATCAGCTAAAAAGGCCTATACGTCTGTTACTTTGGTTTTCAGGGCCATCAGCTGTCAGACTTGAATGACAAAATAATCTCAAACTGCTGTACCAAGCATCTTATGCTATTTCAGACCTTCCAGACTCTGAGGGTAAAAATCTGGCCTGGTCTCTGTCAGGAGCTTCACAAGTGGCCAGACTTTCCATCAAATGCAGCTATGATGCTGCTGATGCTTGTGCTAGGGCAGCTGCAACCAGGTTATTCCTCAAGATTTTCCTGGCTTAGACTTCAGCCACTACAGGATGACTTCAAATTAATGTATGCCCCACTGGACAATACAGCCTTTAGTCCAACTGCAGCTTCACTTTTAAATTCCCGTAAGAAAGGTCCAAAGAACTTAAGTTGAAATGTACTCTAGCCTCTCCTGTGCCTAGGTTCCATAGGAACTTCCCTTCCACGCCTGTCTCTGTTCACATCCACTCTCAACACCACCCCAGTAAAGGAGGTAAGGGGACCACAGAGGACTAGGGCTCCTCAGGCTTACTCCCAGCAAAAACAGCCCTTTCCCGCTAGTTAGGGAGTCTGACTACCTTGCAAACATCACATCTCCTCCTCTCTACCTCTGCCTCTTAGATGCTCTCAGGAACTGGGAAGGTATTACCCAAGACAATTGGGTCCTCTCTGTAATCAAAAAAGGATACTTTATGGTTTGGCAATCCACCCACTCCTTTTGGGGCATTCCCCAAGCTCCCCAAGACCAACTACACCTCTTTCTAGAGCTCCTTTTTGAATTGTGGCAACAGAGCTCTTTTAAAAATTTCCCTGTACCTCCAGAGGGAAAGAATGTTACTCAATGTTCCTAGTGCCCAGAAGGGGTGGTCCCTGGAGGTCAATCCTGAACTTGTCACACTTCAACACATTCTTAAAGTATCCCTCTTTCACAATGCAAACTCTCCAAACCCTTTTCCCTCTGCTGCATATATATATATATATATATATATATATATATATATATATATATATATATATATATATATATTGTCTGGCTCCAGTGATTGCTCATTGCAGGCTCCTGGGTATCCAGATTTTTTCCATACCTGGACAGCCTACTCTTACAGGCTCTAACCCCTCTCACTGTTCTAGGGAAATCTACAAGCTATCACCCCCCGCTAGTAAAACTGGGATTCAAATCAACTTCAGAAGATCAGTCATCACCCCAACCCAAGAACATATTTTCCTGGCTTGTAGAATTCAGACAGTGTCGCTGCCACCCCAAAAGGTACAGGATCTGCGGTGCTTCTTTCACTCTCTTCTTAAACCACATCACGGCCAGGGAGTTCCTCGTGGTTATAGGATTTATGGCCTCAACCATTTTCATGGTACCCCTGACAAGACTCCACATGAGGAAATTCCAGTGGTACCTCAGATCTGTGTGGACCAAACACTCCCATCTACTAGAATACCACATTCACCCCATGTCTGAAGGAACTACTCTGGTGGATCCAACATGTCAACCTAAACCCAGGACTTAACCGTGAACCCTCTTGCCCCAGTCCAAGCACTCTACACAGATTCACCAGATGTGAACTGGGGCATGGTTCATAGGTTGGTACTGGGCAATCTTCCCAAGGGCCTATGTAAGCCTAACCAACAAGGTTCCCCTGCCTTTTGCTACCCAAGAAAGTTATTTTCCTGTTCCCCTGTCGAGCAGAGCCACAGAGGTGATCCCAGGGATGCATTTCCTATTTCCCATCCATTCATTATGATTTTTCTTGAGTGTTAATGAGGAACTCTGCTTGACAGATGGGTAGCTTGTTCCAAAGTGTGGGAAGTCTCTGGGACAGGATTCTATCCCTCCAGCATGTTCTGTTTATTGTGGTGATGAGGTTTAGGTCCCTAGAGCTTGTAGCTCTGTGGGATTTGGGATTCCTTTAGGTGCAACATGTCGAACATATCTGGGTTTGACATAGCTTTGTATGTTAGGCAGAGATCACCTTGGAGTAGACGATATGCTACGGAGTAAAGCTGGAGTTTTTTGAGACCGTCAGCATAGGGCATCTGTTTGAGTCTGGTAATCCTCTTTGTGAGGTACTTCTGTGGCATTTCCAGCTGTTGCAGATGTCTTGTGGGATACATTCCAAAAGGGGCGTTGTACTCTATAATGGGTCTGAGAGCCGAGTAGAGGGGAACGGTGACTGGATGAGGACCCTTTCGTGATGAGATGCGTCACAGAAGGATTTCCTGACTACTGTGGCGATGATTGTCAAAGGATAGACTACTCTTTATCTGAGTCCCAAGGTCTCATCACACATTCGGTGTTAAGTAGACTGCTACTTATGTGGTGGTTCATGGGTACAGAGTTTTTACCAAAGGGGATGACTGTGCACTTTTTGGCATTGAGCTTGAGGTCATGGCTCTGACACCAGGCATCTGTCCGTGAGGCCCTTCTGTAGGATGTCCATGTCCTTTGAGAATGCTGCTGTGGCACCTAATTTGCGGTCATCTGTAGACTTTGTTAGCCAGAGACCTTCTGTTACCCTGTACTTCAGAGAATTAGATACCAAACAGTAGAGGACCCAGGACTGAACCCTGTAGTACTTCACTTGTCACTGGTTTGAAGTCAGATTTGGAGTTTGCAACTTTTACAGTGTGGGCTCTGTCAGTGAGCCACTTGTCTACCCATCTTGTGACCTAGGGCTTTTTACCCAGTTTAGTGAGTTTATCTATAATTTCAGAATGGGGGATGGTGTTGAAAGCCTTGGCGAGGTCAAGATAGGTTGTGTGAAGCACCTTACCCTAATCTACGGCTTTGGTGACCGTTTCAGAACAATCAGGTTCAGGAGGCATGATCTTCCTTTTACAAACCTGAACTGGGTGGGGTCCAGAGTTTGGAGGTTACCAGTGTCTTTGAATTCCATGATGTTTACAGTCCATGGCCTTGCAGACCAGGCTCATCAGGCTAATAGGGCGATAGTTCCAGGGGTCTGTGGTGGCTCCCCCTTTGTGGAGTGAAATAACTGTTGCTGTGTGCCATTCAGCGGGCACAAAGCCTAACGTGAGGCTGATTGAACTGGCTCCCCACCTAAGCACCATGTTCATTCTGAAGTTCGCGTAAAACGCAGCCTGGGATGTTGTCCAGTCCCATAGATGCTGTGCTCTTGGCTTTAGAGTGCAATTTTTACCTGCGTAGTTGTGATTACAGGGACTTTGCAATTCTTCCAGTATAGATATGGGCCCTTTAGGGGGTGAGAGGCGGTGAAGTTAGCATTGAACCTCTCTGCCAGGATGTTGGCAATATCAGTTGGTTCTGTAATTTTCATGCCATTGTGCTGTAATTCAGAGCAGATCTGGGTGTTGCCATTGAGATTCTTGACACAGCTATAGAATGCTTTGCGGTTGTCCTTGGAATCAGTGGCAATCTTGTTTTTATAGCTAGCTTTGGAGGAGTTTGAGGGATCTCTTCTTTTTACTGAAGCTGACCAGGGAGCTCCTCCACTCAAAGCCATGCCAGTAGCAAATCTGGCTATATGATTGTAACATTCTGATAATTTGTTGAGATCTGTTTTGGATAGGTTGGTGAGGACGGGGGAGGCATACATAACGGTAGAGAGGAGGTGTGATCTTGCAATAGCTACCCTAGCTAGGGGGTGAGGAAAGGTTTGGCTCTGTACAGGGAGCCAATTGTTTTGTTGACTGACTTAATAGTGTGATTTAAATGTTTATCAAATTTAAGGACATAGTCCACCAATGGGGGGGTACTAGACGCACACAGACGCACTTGCCTCCCCATTGAACAGGCCACTTCTCAAGTTTTGTACCAGAGCTGCAAGTCCTCTGGTTTGGTAAGTGGACTCCCTCTCCTTCTCATGGTAGGGGATGTTTGCTTATTCATTCTTTCCCCTTCCTCTAATCTCAAACGTCCTGCTGAAAATCTGAAGGACAACTCAAAAACTTGCTGGTGAATCCCTTTTGGCCAAAACAGCATTATGTTCCCCTTCTAGCCAAGGGCTGTCACCACATGTTACCCCACAGAGTGGACCTTCTCACACAGAACAAAGGATCCTTGATACATCCACACCTGTCAACACTGCAACTGACATTGTGGGTAATAAGATTCTAATTCCTTTCAGACATCTGTTCTCGGAGAACCTGCTCAGGGTTTTTCAGCTGGCCAGAAAACCCGATACTAGGAAATCTTACATTTCCAAACGGAAAGGATTTTCACTATGGTGTCTTTTCTAAGAACCAGACTTGCTGACAGTGGGAATCCTAGTGGTTCTGTCCTACTTGTGTGAGTTGCTCTCTGCTGGCCTTGCTTATTCGTCAGTTAAAGCTCACATCAGCTGTTTCATCTCCCCCTCTAGCATCCAGGTTTAAGGTGAAAGTGTCTTAAAGGTGTCCTCCACATTAGGCCTCCCAGGAAGCATATCCCCTCCTCCTTGTGACCTTAATTTTCTTCTAGAGAACTTGACACTTCCCCGTTTTGAGCCCGCTTTGTCAGCCTCTCTTAAGCATTGCTCTTGGAAAAAGATTTTGCTTGTGGCCCTAACCTCAGCTAGAAGGGTGTCGGAGATTCAAGCTCTCATGGCTGTTCTCCACCTTCTTAGTCTTCTGTAAGGACAGGGTGTCCTTGAGAACTACCCCCTCCTTTATGTCCAAAGTGGTTTAATGAGCAGTCTCTTAACAAAACCATTGAACTGTCCACCTTCTTCCATTCTCCACAAAACCACAATGAGAAGGTCCGGCACTCCTTAGATGCTCATAGACAACTGAGATTTTACTTGGACAAGACTAAAACTATCGGGAAATCTCATCAGCTTTTCATTAATTTTCATCCTAGGGTTCTGGGTCTTCCCACATCCAAACAGACTACATGTCTTCTTGGATATCCAAGACTATTTCCTTTTGCTACACACTCCATGGGAAGAACCTTCCCCCTCCTGTAAAGTCACATTCTACCAGAGCTATGGCTTCATCCAGGGCTTTCTTCAAAGGACTGGATAACACTGCCATCTGTGAAGTAGCCATTGGTCTGTTATTCATACATTTATCAAACGCTACAAACAAGATATTTCCAGATCCAGAACTGGTTTTGCTAAAACCATTTTACATGCCTTCATTGAGATCTCCTGTGCTCCTTACTCCTCCCTTCCTTCTTGAGCTTTGGCACTCTCCCTCAAGTGAAGAATACTACAGCAAGTGAATAGAAGGACATAGGGAAGTTGTGTAAAAAGTTACCATAACTGTGGAAGTCCTTCTCTTCACTGCTGCAGTATTCTTTCCCTCCTGCTTTCCCCACTGGCCTGTTGCTTTTCCTGCATGATCCTGACCACTCAAATCCTTAGTCTGGCATTCAGTTCTGAGGATGGTACATGTGTATGTCCCTTTTATGGCCTATGTCCAACTGCAGCCTACATTCAACATACTATGTGCCGTATAGTAGACTTTTGTATACTGGCCGATGTTGGGTTGTATCCTGGCAGAGGATATCCCTCAAGTGAAGAATACTGCAGCAGTGAAGAGGACAACATCTATGGTTATGGTAAGCTTTACACAATTTTCCTTGACATAGCTTTTTAATCAAGGAGCCAGTTCTTCAACAGTGAAGGTTCAGTTAGTAGTGATTACTAATTTCCATATTGGTCTTGATGGCTCTTCACTTCCCATAAACTTTGTAAAACCTTTCTACAATGCACACTTGTGATAAGACTCCCCCTTTAAAGATCCTACTCCTCCGTGGGACTTAACTCTGCTACTGCAAGCTCTGCTCTTTCCTCTGAACCGGCACATGATTGCAATCTCAAATTTCTTTCTTGGAAAACTTTGCTTTTGGTGGCCATTACTTCTGCCAGATGAATTTCAGAGATCCAGGCTTTAGCTGTGAAGCCTCCATATCTAGTTTTTCATAAGGATAGAGTTGCATTGTGAGCGAATGCATGATGTCCTTCAAGAATGCAACTGCAGTCATAACATATGGGTTGTCCTGCCTCAGGCAGCCCTCGGTCATCCGGATTCCAAAGTCTGGGTCCGGCGTCGGCTGGTGTCTCCTCCTCTCCGACATCAGAACGGCTGGAGTATAAAGGCATCGGCCAACGCCATCTTCGGTCTTTCTTGCCGCGCGGTGCCCGCAGCAGAAGCAGTTCGCAAGTGCCGGTCGGTCAGCTCCTGTGTTTTCAGTACCGAAGTCATTTAAAAGCTAAGTACCCCGTTGGGGAACATTTTTTCTTGCCTCAGCCGATGTCAGAACAAATTGAGAAAGTTAATTGTTTGTCTTGTGGTAAACAAATACCTCATAAGGACTTCCATTCTTATTGCCTCCCTTGCCTGGGCCCAGACCACGACGTCTCGGCCTGTGCTGCCTGTGCTTGCTTTAATAAGCGCACTCAGGCGCCGGGCAGAATTTGCCGAAGACTTTTTTGGCGAATTTTTCGCTTATACCATGCCGTCGGAACAACCGACAACTCAATCTACCAAAAAACGAAAGGACCGGGACCGCCATCCTCGGCCCGCGTCCTCCACCGATACCCCTCCTAAACCCTCCGCGAGTGCTTCGGTCCCTTCGGAAGCGGTAATTCAACCGCTCCAGACTGACGACACAGCGTTAACACTTCCTTCGGTCTCTGAGTCTACACTGGTGCCAGTTGTTGATTTTCCTCCAGAAACCGAAGTCCTGGATCTACCCGACACCATTCCTGTGGACAAGGTTACTCCTGCACGTGGGGCAGCTAGGCCTCCTGTATCCATGTCCATCAAGGCCTTTGCACGTGCCAAGGCTGCCAGCCAGGCCAAGGCCCATCCTAAACCTACTGCCCAGGCCCCTTCTGATAAACAGATCATGTCTCTTGCTGCAAATCTTATTTCTCTTATCAGGGGGTCTCATCCTCATCCAGACAGAGGTTCTCAGCCGCCTGCAGAGAAAAGGCCCAGAACTGAGCAGGCCGACAACCTCTCTTCCGATGAAGCCTCTGGGGAATCTGAACATTCAGATACCCAAGAAGAATCCTTCCAGGCCTATGAGCACTCTGATGCTGAGGAATCAATTCCCTCTGCCTCTCCTCCAGAGGATTTTTCTTTCGGTGAAGTCCTACACCCTGAGGAAGCATACCCCAGCACAGACCTTTAGCTATCCCTCCAGTTATGGATGTCCTGGATGATGTCTTCTCCGACACCAGTGCTAACCCTGATTCTCTCCCTCCTGCTCCTGTCAAGCCAGACAGATATTATAGGGTCCCTGACACCCACAAACATCTCTTTAAGGCCCATTCTGTGGATCTAGAATCTATTTCACAGGGCCCCAAGGGAGTGGCTACTTCCACAGCCAAGAATCCACTGACAGCGAATAGGGAAGCTAGGTCCCTGGAGAGATGGGGTAAAAAAGTTTATACCTCTACCACCCTGGCCATGAGGTCTCTTAACTGCCTTTTTCATATGTTTCAGTACCAGGATTTTTTACTGGATGATTTACAGAAAAAAGCTAGTGTCTCCTGAGCCTATTGATAGAAAGGCATTGCAGGATCTAGTTCATAACACTCAGCAGGTTAGCAATCATTTTCTTCAGTGTGGTTATGATGCATTGGAGGCTTCATGTAGGGCAGCCATGACTGGGGCTGTTCTACGTAGACATGCTTGGTTAAAAGAACAGCCACTGCCAGACCATGTTAAAGCAAAGTTACTTGATGCACCTCTGGAAAAACAGAAGCTTTTTGGTGCTAATGCACAAGATGTGTTGAAGTTTATTGAGGAAAAAGCTAAATCAGTACAGACAGTCAAAGATTTCCTCCAGGTTCAGCCACCCAGATTCAGCAGGAATTGGCCTTCAAAGAATTGGTCCTTTCCAGACACTGACAAGTTTCAAAGGGGAAAAAACAGGCATGCCCGAGGTAGAGGGCAATACCGGGGCTCCTACGGGGGCCGCCAATGGCAACTACCAAATCAAAGAAGTGGCGCAGCCAGTCCAGCTGCACCACAAGGACAACCACAATGACTTTACTTTCATACCGCCAACAAAGGCTCAGAGAAGCACCTTTGGGCGGAAAATTATCCTTATTCTCAAAAAACTGGCATATCTTAACCAAGGACAACTGGATTCTGGGTTTAATAGACAAAGGTTACAGATTCCACTTCCATACTTTACCTATAAGACAAGGCATGCCAAACCTGCCACTTCATCAAAGGGCAGAGGCACTAATTCAAGTTTCAAAGCTGTTAAATATAAAAGCAATAGAAAAGGTCCCTCCACAGGAACAAGGCCAGGGATTTTATTCAAGACTGTTCCTTGTTCCAAGAAAGGAAAACAAATGGAGGCCTATACTGGACTTGTCTACTCTAAATACTTATCTCATTGTGCCAAAGTTCAAAATGCTGACGCAGCAACTCCTTCCCATGCTGGGCAAGGGGTCTTGGCTGGTCACTCTGGACCTCAAGGAGGCATACCTGCATGTCCCAATCAGACAAAGCTGCAGAAGATACCTCAGATTTCTTGCAGGGACAGAGCATTATCAATTCTCAGCATTGCCGTTTGGCTTATCTACTGCGCCCAGAATGTTCACGAAATGCCTGGCATCAGTAGTGGCACACTGCAGACTCCAGGGGATTCAAATATACCCCTACCTGGACGACTGCCTCATACAAGCAGACAACAAACAAACCTTGATAGCAAACTTGGACTATGTCATTCGATTACTACAGGCCTTGGGATACACAGTCAACATTCAGAAATCAAGACTTCTGCCATCCCAACAAATTATTTTCCTAGGAGCCAAACAGGACACAAAAACACAAATGGCTTATCTCACAGAGGAAAAACAGCAGTTACCAGAGTACTTCAAAGGCCTAGCAAAGCTCTCCCAGCTGACTGCAAGGAAAATCCTGCAGGCCCTGGGGTTCATGGCATCTTGCATTCTTCTGATACCTTTGGCAAGACTTCATATGAGAAAGCTGCAGTGGTACTTAAAAAGCTTATGGTCCCAACACAGCCAAAGCCTAGAGGACGTAATCCCACTCATTCCATGTCTGCAAAGAGAATTCTTGTGGTGGGCTCAAGCAAGTCAGTTAAACAAAGGCATGTCTTTCAACAAACCTCAAGCAGGTCAAATGATTACAACAGACGCCTCAGACCATGGATGGGGGGTGCACATGGAGGGCAGATGCATTCAAGGTCAATCGACACCAAGGGAACGGCATCTGCACATAAACCAAAAAGAGATGTTGGCAGTGATACATGCAATCGAGACTTTCGAATAATCACTTCAAGGACATTTGCTAATAAGGACAGACAACACCACTGTTATGTGGTATATAAACAAGCAGGGAGGCACTCATTCTTATCCCCTCTGCAGACTAACAATGATTCTCTGGGAAAAATCCCTAAGTCTGAAGATTCGTTTGCAATCCCAGTTTGTGCCAGGCAAGGACAATGTACTGGCGGACAAGCTGAGCAGAAATTTCTTGGATCCACACGAATGGATGCTGCATCCTCACATTTTCTCACAAATAACAAGGACATGGGGAAGACCTGACATAGATCTCTTTGCTTCTCACATGAATCATCACCTGGAAAAGTTCTGTACAAGGACCCACCATCCTCTAGCCTGGAAAATGGATGCTCTCTCCTTCAGCTGGAATTCCCTAACAATTATGCATTCCCTCCTCTACCACTGCTGACCAAGGTGTTACTAAAGATCAAAGCAGAACAACCAACAGGCATTTTGATAGCTCCAGACTGGCCAAGGCAACACTGGTACCCATTGCTGTTGAGCATAACTCGGACCAAGCCATGGCCTCTACCCCTATGGCCTCTGCTTCTAACACAACACAATTACAGGACTGTTCATCATAACCTGAAAACATTGCATCTGACAAGCCTGGAGGTTACCATAACTCCTTCTGACTCTCTTTCCAAAAAAGTTCAAGAAATCTTACTGGAAGCACGCAGACCTTCCACCAGAAAAACCTATTCAGCCAAGTGGAAGAGATTCAGCATCTGGAATGCTAACAGGGGTCAGGATACAACAGTATTGAGTATACCTCAGATATTGGAATACTTGGCAGAAATGTTTCATACTGGTCTCTCATATTCTTCCATAAAGATTCATGCCTCAGCAATCTCAGCAAAATACAATTGTGATCCACCTGTGTTTTCCCATCCTTTGCTAAGACAGTTCCTAAGAGGGATAAAGAATATCAAACCTCCCAGAAAACTGCCAGTACCTGCATGGGACCTCAATTTCGTCTTGGAAAAATTAACTCTTCCTCCCTTTGAACCAGCAGCGACTTCAGAAATGCAATTTCTCTCATGGAAAACTGTTTTCCTATTGACAATCACATCAGCAAGAAGAGTCTCGGAGATACAGGCACTCTTGGCAGCACCTCCATTTCTCATTTTTCATCAGGACAGAGTCTCTTTAAGAACCAATCCTTCATTCATGCCAAAAGTAATTTCCAGGGTGTCTCTAAATCAAGCCATTCACCTGCCTACTTTCTTCCCCAATCCTCAAAACAGGGGGGAAGCACTGCTGCATACTTTGGACATAAACAGACAACTACGCTACTACTTGGACAGAACTAAGGCCACCAGAAAGTCTGACCAACTTTTTGTAGCCTATGCTGCTGGAGTACAAGGAAAAGCAATCTCCAAACAAACAATTTCCAAATGGATTGGACACTGCATCAGATTCTGCTATTCTTTTCATGGAAAAGGTGTGCTAGCCAATATTAGGCCACACTCCACCAGAGCTATAGCCACATCCACAGCTTTCCTAAGAGGAGTGGCTACAAAGGACATTCTAGAGGCTGCTACATGGAGCTCCGTGCATACATTTACCAAGCACTACAACCTGCCTTTATACTCCAGATCCCGAGCAGGCTTTGCTTCAGCAGTCCTGCAGGGCATTTTAGCTACACCATCACTTTCTTAGTTCCAACCACCCCCAGCTTGGCTATGGTATTCAACCCATATGTTATGACTGCAGTTGCATTCTTGAAGGACATAGTACAGTTTTGTACCTACCATAAATGTAGATGTCCGGTAAATCCGACTGCAGTTGCATATCTTTCCCACCCTCCTACCCCTCTGCAACCTTCTTTATGGGTCCTCTCCCCCTATTCCTATTAGCTGGGGGTATCTCTTATGGTGTATCTGTTTATTACTGTTGTGCATGTCTGGAATTGCTTATCCATTCACCAAATTTAGCCTTCCTCGGAGGGCACCTGGCATCTGGGGCAAGAAACACTGAAGAAGATGGTGTCGGCCGATGCCTTTATACTCCAGCCGTTCTGACGTCGGAGAGGAGGCGACACCAGCCGATGCCGGACCCAGACTTTGGAATCCGGCCGACCGAGGGCTGCCTGAGGCAGGACAACCCATATGTTATGACTGCAGTTGCATATCTATCGGACATCTACATTTATGGTAGGTACAAAACTGTACTTTTTTTGCCCAAAGAAGTGTCGAGTCCAGCATTAACCAATACATTAATCTGCGAGTTTTCTTCCTGATTATACAAAGGTGAATATTACATTTGCTAGACTTTCATAGGTAATTGCGTTTGTTTACACAGAACAAAGGACCTCAGAACTTCAGATCAGTTGTTTGTTTATTTTGCTGAAGGTAAATTGAGCAAGGCTGTGTCTAGTTTCCCTAACCAAATGGCTTACTAACTGCATTTTCTTTTATTTGCAACAAGTCAAACTTGCCTTTACCCAAACAACTACGTGCCCACTCAGCAAGGTAGATAGCAGCTTCCTCAGCCTTTCACTTGAGAGCTTCCATCGATAACATATGTGCAGCCTCAACTTGGGCTTCCCCTCGCACCTTAATCCCTCATTACAAACTGGACTTGGCTTCTAGGGGTTGGGCATCATTTGGCTCCGTGGTACTTAGGAATATCCTTCCTTGAGGCCACCCTGGATTTAAGTAGCTGGGGAACTCTGTCCATCAGTTGAGGAGAGAATGAAAATGGACAACATCAGATAAATAAGTTATGTACTTACCATTACGTTCCATCTATGTTGTCCATTTTCATTCTTCAACTCCTACCCACCAACCCCCAACCTTTAATTTTTTTGGAAAAGCGAGTGGATAGCGTGAGTTTTTGGGTCTACTCTCATTGTAAAGTTCCAGATATAGCTTTGCTTTGTTTACTGTTCTGCTTTATATTTCTTAATGCTCTTTACATAAGTCATTTTTTTGCTATAGTCTGCAAGCAAGATCTGTGGTAATGGGGGTTGCTGCATTCTGGGTAAGGGAGAAGCTCGCGTTCAGAGTTGCCACGAGCGTTTATAGCCGCCAAGTTGGATCTGAGGGCTGTGATCCGAACCCATCAGTTGAATAATGAAAATAGACAGCACAGATGGAATGTTATGGTAAGTACATAACTTATTTTTATTTCATCATTATTTCTGTGATCTGCCTTATCTCCAGCATCTATCCTCAATATACACAAGGCTTTCTTGCATATTTTGTACTGCTGTTCTATAGTCTGGGGTCTGGTAGTGACTGATTACAAGTTCATAGTTTCATACGCAAGTACCAGGCTAGCTGCTCTTGCGGGCCATTTTAAGCCTAACCATTTTCCATTTTTGTGCTCAAAATAACCTTCTCCATTTACTTGTAGATTGGCCTTGCCCATCCCATGGTCTAATTGTATATTACCCCTAATGAGAATAGCTGGGATCATGCCATTGATAATTTCAAGGACTCATGCATGGGATAAAGCATTTAGGAGCAGCCTCTGTCCATTAGTACAGAGGCAGTCCTGGGGTAAATCCCATCCATAGATCTAAGTTGATCTTGAAAATGGGCAGGGATGAACTTTGTTTTATGTTGATGGGGTGTCTGTTACAGAAAAAACGTATCCTCATAGAGATGTACCTTTCCCTGCAAAGCTGTCCTGCGGATGTTGCAGAAGAGGTTTAGATCCCTAGACTGAGTATTTCTGATGCCATTTGACTTGCTGGTGTGCAATAAACCATCAGTAATGGGTCAGAGAGTGCCCTGTATGCCAGACACTGGTCACCTCTTAGCCTGTAGGCTACTGAGTATTGCAAAAAGCCTTTGTCTGTCCACGTATGACATGTTTAGGCCTTGTCTCCTTTTAGTAAGGTATACCTGTGGTTGTTCATTTGCATATATCTGGACAGATACATGCCATAGGGTTTGTTGTATTCAATGGCTCAGCCTAATGACAGCTGAGTGTGTGTGTGTGTGGGGGGGTGACATCTCTTGATCTAGACAATCTTTTTTTTTTTTTAACTGTACAATATAGAAAAACTTTCTTATGACACACATGTTGGTTAAAAGCTAGGTCACTGTCCTCAAGTTCCCAAATCCCAAACAACTAGGTCACCTGTTAGGGACATATCATTGTTTCAGACTGTCATTTTAAAATTAGCAGCTGTGTAGACTGCAGAAAACAAAATCCACAAACGCTCTTCACTTCCATTTTTTTTTTTTTATTTCTACACAGAGAGCTCTTTCACTGCACTTATACATAAATGCATGCATTACATTTCTGCATTGCAACCCTTTCTTTAATGTATCCTTTTCTTATACACATTATTTCATATTTTTTCACTGATAATCTGTCCAAAAATGTGCTCCTCAATAAGTTAGACCATTCTTAACCTCCTTTAATTCCTCCTTTCCTTCATTCAGTCCATCATACCTGCCCCCACCCAAACAAATAAGTTTCCAATACATTTTCCTGTCTTCTAAATTCTTAAACTTTTAACTTCCTTATGAACCATCTTGTCTGATAATCCCTGACTTCTGAAGCCCAAAATTAACCCAGTATTCCTTGTACGTCATACACAGTATCCCAGCTTGCTGTTCTCCTGATGTCCTTCATGGATGCATCTGCAGTCATAACAACTGGGTTGTCCTGTCGTCAGGCAGCCCTTCAGTCGGCCGGATTCCAAAGTCCGGGTCCGGCTTCGGCTGATGTCGCACTTCACCCGACGTCATCTCTGTTGGTCTCCGGGTATAAAGGCACCAGCCGACGCCATTTTCCTCAGTCTTTCTTGCCGTGGCGCCAAGCAGAAGCTGTTGGCAAGTGCCGGTCGGTCGGATCCAGAGATTACTTCTACCGAATACTACTTCGAAGACTTCTAAAGCTAAGTACCCCGTTGGGGACTCTTTCTTGCCTCAGCCGATGTCAGAAAAAGTTAATAATTGTTTAACCTGTGGGAAACAAATACCTCATAAAGATTTCCACTCTTATTGTCTGCCTTGTTTAGGCCCAGCCCACGACGTAGCAGCCTGTTCGGCCTGTGCTTCGTTCAACCGACGAACGCTTAGGCGTCGGTCGGAGTTTGCTGAAGAGTTTTTCGGTTCTGATTTTGCGTACATTATGCCGTCGGATCCTCCGACTACCCAATCTGCCAAAAAACGCAAAGATAAAGACCGACACTCGCGGTCCACGGTTTCGGCCGAAACCATGGTTAAGCAAACCGCGAGTGTCTCTGTTTCGGCCGAAACCGAGAAAACTGATCAAAGTACAGCTGAATATCTCTACAACTGAGGCCCCTGCTACCACTCTTGAAACGGCCTCAGAAATTTTATCCAGTACGGTGGTTGCCACTGACTTATCAGACACCATTCACTTGGATGTCTCTACCCCAGCACGTGGTGCTGCTAGGCCTCCAGCAGCCATGTCCATTAAGGCCTTCGCCAGGGCTAAAGCAGCAAAGACTACTAAAACAGTGCCTGTTAAACCCCCTACAACCAGGCCCTCCTCTAGTTCTCAAATGCTTACTCTGGCAGAAGATTTAATTTCATTAATTAGAGGATCTCAATCTCACCCAGACAGGGCCTCTCAGCCCCCAGAGAAGAGACCTAGGGCAGAGCCCCCTGAGCCAGTGTCCTCTGATGAGTCTGCCGATGAATCAGACATAACTGATCAGCCAGAGGCTCCTTTCTCCAATTTTGAAGACTCTGATGCTGAAGAATCCATTCCAGCTGCTTCCCCACCAGAAGAATTCTCCTTTGGGGAAACCTTACATGCCATGCGAGCAGTTCCAATGGCAGCAACAGGATTTTCAGACTCCAGAAAAGACTTAGGACCTTTCTGCACCTTCCACAGCACAGGCCCTTAGCTATACCTCCTGTTCTCTCTGTGGTGGATGATGCTTTCAATGATGTCTGCTCCGCACCAGATTCTTTACCTCCAGCCCCTGCCAAACCAGACAGATTTTACAGGGTGCCAGACACTCATCACCACCTTTACAAGGCCCCTCTTGCAGACCCGAAACTATATCCCAGGGTCCCAAGGCAGTAGCCGACCATAGCAAAAACCCTATTCCTTCAGAAAGGGAAGCAAGGTCATTAGACAGATGGGGCAAAAGGTCTACACTTCAGCTACTCTCTCAGCTAGAGCTTTAAATTGTCAGTTTCACATGATACAATACCAAGAGTTTATGCTTGATCAGTTAACTAAAAAGCTAACCACTGATGAATCTCTTGATAAGAAATATGTATTAGAAATGGTAAATAACATACAACAGGTTAGTAACCATTCCTTAAAATGTGGCTATGATGCACTGGAGGCTTCATTTAGATCAGCCATGACTGGCACAGTGATAAGAAGGCATGCATGGCTAAAGGAGCAAGCTCTACCGGATCATGTTAAAGCTAAGTTGCTAGATGCTCCTATGGATAAGACAAGTTTGTTTGGTACACCTGCCCAGCAGGTTATGAAGAAAATGGAAGAAAAGGCAAAATCTGTTCAAACGGTTAAAGATTTCTTGCAGGTTCAACCCCCAAGGTTTAGCAGGAACTGGCCTGCCAAAAATTGGTCCTTTCCTGACTCCACAAGACCTCAAAGGGGCAGGAATAGACGTTCCAGAGGCAGAAACCAATCCAGGGGAGGTGCCTACAGAGGACGACAGTGGCAAGGTAACAACAGAGGCACAGACACAACCTCTGCCACTACACCAATTCAACCACAGTGACTTAACCCTAAATACGCCTACCAGGGAACAAATAGCAGCTCCCCTAGGCGGAAAATTAACCTTATTTTCAAAGAACTGGCACTATATAACAAAAGACAAGTGGATTTTACAAACCATAGATCAAGGTTACCGGTTCCACTTCCACACTTTACCAGTCAAAAGAGGAATGCCAAATCTACCGCCAAATCAAAAAACAGAGGCTCTACAACAGATAATGCAGTCAGCAAACATGAGAGCTGTGGAAAGAGTGCCAACAGCAGAGCAAGGAAAGGGGTTCTACTCCAGACTATTCCTAGTTCCAAGAAAGGAAAAAGTTGGAGACCAATTCTCGACCTGTCCGCCTTTAAATACATACATCATTGTCCCAAAATTCAAAATGCTGACCCTACAGCAACTTCTTCCCATGCTGGGCAAGGAGTGTTGGCTGGTAACTCTAGATCTCAAGGAGGCATACCTGCACGTCCCCATTCGACCAATCTGCAGAAGATACCTCAGATTTCTTGCAGGATCAGAGCACTATCAATTCTCAGCATTGCCCTTTGGCTTATCTACTGCCCAGAGTATTCACAAAATGCCTGGCATCAGTAATCGCCCATTGCAGACTACAGGGAATTCAAATTTACCCATACCTAGACGACTGCCTGCTACAAGGGGACAACAAAAGCAAGCTGACAACAGATTTACAAAGGGTCATTTACTTGCTGCAAGCACTGGGATACACAGTCAATCTACAAAAGTCAAGGCTGATACCATCCCAAACAAGGACATTCTTGGGCGCGGAATTGGACACAGTAAAGCAGATGGCATTCTTAACAAAGGAAAAACAAAAAGAACTCCCTCTTTACTTCTTGGCACTAACAAAACTAAACAAGTTAACAGCAAGAAAAGTACTGCAGGCCTTGGGCTTCATGGCATCATGCATAATCTTGGTTCCACTTGCCAGACTACATATGAGAAAACTACAGTGGTACCTAAAGAATTTATGGTCTCAACACAGACACAGCCTAGAAACAGAAATCCCACTAATTCCATGCTTAAAACAGGAGTTCCTATGGTGGGCTCAGGCATGCCAGTCAAACCCAGGGCTACCCTTTCGCAGATGTCAAGCAAGCCAGACCATCACAACAGACGCTTCAGACCTAGGATGGGGGCCCACATGCTGGACAAATGCGTGCAAGGATTGTGGACACAGGATCAACTTCACCTGCACATCAACCTAAAAGAAATGCTGGCAGTAAAACTGGCAATCCAAAAGTTCAGACCATTTCTCAGAGGGCCAGTTGATGATAAGGACAGACAACACCACAGTCATGTGGTACATCAACAAACAGGGAGGCACTCATTCATACCCCTATGCAGAATGACTTTGGAGCTGTGGACCCTGGCACTCAGCTACAACATCCAGTTACAGGCAATATTTGTACCGGGAAAAGAGAATACTCTAGCAGACATATTAAGCAGAACCACATCGGATGCCCACGAATGGAAGCTGCACCGGACATCTTCAAGACCATCTCAAAGAAATGGGAATGCCTCAGATCTATTTGCATCACCTACCAATCACCAGCTCAAAAAATTCTGCACAAGGACATTCCACCCACTAGCATGGAAAGTGGATTCGTTCTCCTTCAGCTGGAAAGGCCTAACAGCATATGCATTCCCACCTCTTCCCTTGATACACAAGGTATTACTAAAAATCAAGGAAGAACGTCCAAGGATAATCCTGATAGCTCCAAACTGGCCAAGACAACACTGGTACCCACTGCTGAGGAGCATGTCTCGAACAATATGTGGCCAATACCCTGATGCCTTTGATGTTAACTCAGAACAACTACAGCATCATACATCCAAACCTAAAACGTTGCAACTGACTGCATGGAACATCACATAGCAGCAGCTAATCCAGAACTTTCCCAAAGAGTTAGAGACATTATTCTTGAAGCACGCAGACCTTCAACAAGAAGAAACTATGCTGGAAAATGGAAAATGTTTGTCATTTGGAGTACTGAAAGAGGAAAAGATGTGTCAAACATAGATATGCCTAACATTCTGGAGTACCTAGCCGAACTTCTTCATTCAGGCCTGTCCTACTCCTCCATCAAGATACATGCATCAGCTATTTCAGCAGAATACAGCTTTGATCCACCTGTTTTTTCTCGCCCTTTGCTCAGGCAGTTCCTCAGAGGAATCAAGAATGTAAAACCTCCAAGGAAACCACCATTACCAGCTTGGGACTTAAACTTTGTGCTAGAAAAATTGACACTATCACCCTTTGAACCAGCAGCAACAGCAGACCTACAACACCTGTCATGGAAAACTGCTTTCCTACTGGCAATTACTTCAGCAAGGAGGGTTTCAGAACTACAGGCCTTAATGGCAGTGCAACCCTTCCTAATCTTCCACCAAGATAGTGTCCATGAAGACTAATCCTACATTTATGCCTAAGGTGGTATCCAGAGTGTCTCTAAACCAGGCAATCCACTTTCCTACCTTCTTTCCCAACCCACAAAACAGAGGGGAAAGAATATTGCATACCTTGGATGTACATAGACAGCTACGCTACTACTTGGACAGAACAAAAAGTAGCAGAAAGACTGACCAACTTTTTGTAGCCTATGCAACAGGAAGGGAAGGAAAAGCTATTTCCAAACAGACAATCTCCAAATGGATAGGAAATTGCATACGATTCTGTTATTCCTTCCATGGAAAACCAATTCCACAGAACATAAGACCTCATTCTACAAGGGCAACAGCCACTACCACAGCCTTCTTACGAGGAGTGGCAACCAAAGACATTATTGAGGTGGCTACTTGGACCTCCGTGCATACATTTGCCAAGCATTATAATTTGCCTCTATATTCCAGATCCCGAGCAGGGTTTGCCACTGCTGTACTGCAAGGGATCCTAAACACACCATAATCTAGTTTTATCCTCCTCCCTTGTTGGCTATGGTATTCTACCCAGTTGTTATGACTGCAGATGCATCCATGAAGGACATAGTACAGTTTTGTACCTACCATAAATGTAGATGTCCGAACTGGATAGCATCTGCAGTCAGGATTACCCTCCCTCCTTCCCTCTGTGGTACTCAAGGGTGTTTACCCTCCTAATAGCTAGCTGGTGGGGAGTCTTTTATGGTGTATTTGTTTGTATATATGTGCATACATGCTTATTTTTGTGTTTACCTCTATCTTTTTGGAAACATTGGCATCTATCTAAATTTTAGCCTTCAAGAGGGCTACTGGCATCTGGGGCAAGAAACACTGAGGAAAATGGCGTCGGCTGATGCCTTTATACCCGAAGACCAACAGAGATGACGTCGGGTGAAGTGCGACATCAGCCGAAGCCGGACCCGGACTTTGGAATCCGGCCGACTGAAGGGCTGCCTGACGACAGGACAACCCAGTTGTTATGACTGCAGATGCTATCCAGTTCGGACATCTACATTTATGGTAGGTACAAAACTGTACTTTCTTTATTACATTTAAAACAAATGTGTAATAAAACACACACAACAGCCCCATGCCTCCTTTTTCTTTACTGTTGAATGAAATTGTCTGCCTTTTAGGACAGAGTCTCAACTGCCACTCTTCAAAAATAATTCTGTTTTCTGTTTGAGCAGTCACTGTAAATGCATCTGTCCAATATCCTGCCATTAATTAAAGCTTCATACTAAAAAAAAATCATTAAAAGAAAAAAACTTCCATAAGCTTTACCCTTTTTTTGTCTATTGCTGTCAGTTGTTCCTGTACTCTGCACCCTCCCCCTCAAAACAGCACTTCATAAGTTTTAACTTCCTTTGTGGAAAGTACAGTATATTTTAACCATATCCGCTAAACTCAACATTTACTGCTTCATTTATACTCAGTCCTATGCACTCTTTTTTCCCCCACTTCCTTCAACAGCTCCCCATCCACATCTTGGTCTTTGTTCAGGAATACATCAGATAAGCCAGTTAGTGAAAAACCCTTCTGCAACTACCCACCTTGCATCTTTCAACTTTCTAGCAATCCTGTAAGTAATTACATTCATTTACAAACAAAACCAACTTAAATAGCACCACTGTCATATGCTCATATTTGTCTCTATCCCCCACACCTATCTATTTTTCACCCACTACTCATACTTTTTCAGCAAAGCAACAAAACTCCACAAACCTGTAATTTCTTAATACTTCCAAGCTTTCCTATGATCCAAATTATGAAACTCCTTGGCTATATAACTTGTTACTGTCTTACATTCCTCATCTCCAGAATCTGATCTGCAACTTTAAAATACCGACTTTCATTTTACTCCATGTACTAATTCATAGAATAGTCTTTAATTCGTGGTTAACATTTAAAGTTTTTGTTAACAGCTTGTAATCCACATTATACAATGGTAATTATCCTCCAATTTGTAATATCCTTCTCAATCTCTGCTTATCATAAGTGTAGCTATCATCTTCACAGCTTTCATTTTAACCATTTTTTGTAGCCATGCATTCATTACTTACACCAGGAACAATTCTTGCTTGACGCTCAGGTTTTTAAATGAAAAATACTGTATCCCATCCGCAGGCAGTCTCCCAGACACCTTAAATGGCCACAACATAATATACTTAATAGAATAAGCATATGCAAAACCACTAACTACATATCCACTAGAAACACAAAAACATTCTCTCCTGAGGTTCTCAACACCTTTACTCTGTAACTGTGACTGGAACCCCCTAAAAACCATCCCACTTGACCGGGCTGTAGCATATTTCAACAAAACATTTCTACAACACCTAGACACTGTCGCTCCGTTGTGCAAAATCAAGGTTAGAACCTCTACAAACCGCTGGCTCAGTAAAGAAACCAAACAAATCCTCAAGTCCAGAGACACACTGCCTGGCTTTACTGTCAAAAAAAAAAAAAAAAAAAAAATTACACCTAAGTACCAAGAACTGCGCAACCATGCAAAAAAATGCATTAGACTGGACAAAAAAATCCTACTACACAACATTACAAACTAAAACCAACACAACCTCCAAAAATTTTGGAAAAGTGTAAACCAGCTTACTAAAATCCACCCAAAAGGCTACCCCCAGACCGACCACCCCTGACACTAAAGTTCCCATCGAAACACAATTCAACTCCCACTTTGTGAACTCAATTCTATCCTTAGTATCACAGGACAGTTCCTTCCTCACTATCCCCACCCCAACACAAATAACACTAATACAAGCTTTACCCACAAAACAGTTTCCACCACTTCAAAAGCATGCTCTCCAAACTAAAAACCTAATCAACAGCAGCCGACCTACTCCTCAGCTATTTCTTGAAACTCACAGCAGATGCTATTGCTGTCCCAGTCTCAACTCTCATAAACAGATACATTGTTGAAAACGATGTGTCCAAACTCTGGAAAATATCCTATGCTGCACCCATACATAAAGGCGGGACCTCCACTGAACTTAACTACAGACCCATTGCTTTACTCCCCCCCCCCCCCCCCCCAGCCAAAATCCTAGAAAAATGCATCCATACCCAGATGCTAAACTATCTCCTAGACAGCAACATCCTGTCACCTACTCAGCATGGTTTCAGACCTGCCCATAGTACCACTACAGCCCTCTGCTTCACACACACATTAAACCATCTCAAAAATGAAGGCCTACAGGTGTCAATTCTTTTTTTGGATATGTCCGAAGCATTTGACGCAGTCTCTATCACCAAATCCTGCTAACCAAACCAATATCGCCTATCAAATTCCACTCTTATCTGGTTCCAAAGCTACTTAACTGACAGGTACCAAGCTGTGAAATGGGAAATTGTCTCTCTTCTCAGCTGCCCATAACTATAGGAATCCCACAGGGTTCTATCCTAGGACCACTACTGTTCATAGTCTTAAATGACCTCCATACCGCCACACAGCATGCATCTATCATTCAGTATGCAGATGACACTACCTTAATCTGTGCTGCACAAAACATTCCCACCCTCCTCCAAACAACTCAACTAGCATTCTCTGACATTGAAAACTAATTTACCAAAGCCCAACTTATCCTCAATCCAGAGAAAACTCAGCTTATGATTATAACCAGTTCTAACAAAAACACTAAGTTAATTCACCATCTACTCCACAAATGCTACTCCAATCACTCCAATGGCACAGGCTAAGCTATTGGAAATAATCATAGACTCCCACCTAAAATTTGATAGTCATCTGAACTTAACTATTAAAGTACATGCCAAACTGGGATCACTCTATCGTATCAAACCATTTCTTATCAACAGCACAAGATCAGCCATTGCTCGCTCCCAACTTCTATCCACCCTACTCTATGCATCTCCCATTCTGCCTAATCTCAACAAAACTGAACTAAGCGAAATGGAAGCCTGCTATAACAGAATTGCCTGCTTTGCTGCAAATTGCTCGTATAGAACTCATCACTGTACTGCTTTGAGACAGCTCCACTGGCTTGAACTTCCCAACCTCCTAACTTAGTCAGCTCTGCCTCTGTCATTCTATCTATTACCTCCCCAATAAGTGTCCTGCCCTCAGAAACCTAGTACATCATCACTCTGCCAAAAGGTCTCTTGGATCATCAAGCAAACTACTACTAGAAGTCACCAACAGCTACAATAGCTTTGGAGATGCGCTGTGTAGTAGTTCAGAGGCTAAGAAATGGAACTCTGTCCCCACTAGCATTCAAAACGCATAATCCAAAGCCTCCTTTAAAGACCTCATCAGGCAACATCTCAAGCAAAGTTGGCAGTGCCATGATTGCTCCCCAGGCTAGTGAAAGTGGATAAAGGTATGCATACTAAATCTAGAGTACTTGATAAGTTTTCAATCTTACTCACAAACACTGGCTAATCTGTAATGTATATACTGTACCTGTGTACTATGTATGTATTCTACCTATGTTCCAAATTTCAGCTGTACACCACAAATCTATTAATTACCTTTATTTTTAAATTAACATTTTTGTTTGTTCTCCACTGTAACTGTTGATGTACCACATACCACTGTAAAAACGTGTATTTTGTAATTTGTGTGCATACTGATCATGTCTAACTAAATGCATCTGTAATTTTTCTTTGTGGAGCTTTTTCTCCTCGGCCCTCTGCTGAAAAAGGGCCTTTTTGGCTCAGTCAGACACCCCCGGTTAACAAATGTAAAATAAATAAATATCTGAGACAAAATCCACATTTACAGTACCTAAAACATTTAGTTCTTTGGAAATTACATCCTTTCCACTTGCTTCCTGAAATTAGTACAAACCTACATGACCTCCCACATAGTCTTGCTGTCTCCTTTGCTCATGAAGCTTCTACACCTATTGCATGCAATTTTCTCAATATCTTTCTGCCTGTCTTCTATTTCCACAGATTTATATAAAACTGGCATCGCATTTTTGTCTTTAATGAAGTTTGTACTCCCTACCTTTCAAAAAAACTGCTCTCAATTGAATTGACATACTCCTCGTTATCAAAAAACTTTTTCCCAATGTAAACACAAAATAATCATACCAGTCTTTAATTTTCTTATTTTGTCTGTCTTAATTTCTCTAATCCCATACTGTCATATATCTGCTTGAACACCAGCCACTATTCAGTTGTACTATAAAATCCTCTGTTTCAAGTTAGTCATCCTTCTACTCTTTTTTTCCTAGTTAAATACTCTCTCTATCCTTTTTAACTCCTTTCTGTTATAACTTCAATACTATCAAAGCTCCCTCGTATAGCACAACAGTTTTTGAATCTCAAAACTCTCATTCTTCCCTTAAGCTCCTTCAAAGCTCTAAAGATTCAACTTGTGTCCTCACTCCAACTGCAAATCCTTAATTATCAAAAACTTTATTAGGTCTTACTTTCCTTGTTCCTTTACATACATCATAGTCTGTCTCCTGACTGTTTTATTTTTAACAAAAATAGCTTCAAGAAAACTGAAATTTCTTACAGCTAACATATGTATAAATACATGCGCATTGTCATCCTTCCTTATATCTGACACTGTTCACTATTTACCATGAATATTGGTTAAATACTTAAAAACAAATGTGTGGTAGATCTTTTCAATGTGAAACACTGTGGAATGTGGACTTCAGACTGGGAGACACGAAAGTACTTACTTTTGTGGAATAAAGAAGTATTTTTCAGTCATTTTAAGCGGTTTGCTTCGATTGTTGTGGAGTATCTACCATTTGTTGTTGTTCTTATACAGTATCTTGCTTGGCGGTACCTTACCCCTGTGGTGTATTCTTTTTATACATTGGAAACTTATTTGTCTACACCAGGGGACATGACGGAAGAAACCCAACTAAATTTAAATGGAACTGCTACTATGAATGCTGAAACTAGAAGTCTTAAACGACTTTTTTTCAACTGAAGGTTATCCATTATTACGATTATCATATGCTGAACTAGCAAGGACAGCAATGAAGCATAAAGGTCAGACAGTTGAAATTATTGCTCTGCAACTAATGAGAAAATTGGAAGACATTCTGGTTAGAATTAAGAATATCCAATGGCAGAAAAAGCATATGGATGCCTGCATTTCCTTTAAAATAATTCCGAGGGGTCTACGTATCTTAAAAATGCCAACTTTTGGCTCCACATATCCAGAATTGCTTTCTAAGTGGCAACAATTAAACCTAGAGGCAAGTAATGGTTGTATGAGACTTTTAATTGAACAATATAATGCCATAGAGGAAGAGCTAAACAAAGAAGCTCATGACTTAGAACAACAGTTAAATTATATGCTGACATATCCAGAAAGAAGAATTTTTTTCTGAATTATCGACTACTCTATCATCAATGGACAACAAATTGATGCAAGTTAAAAAGAAAAAAAATAGAGAGACTGTCTCGATTTTACCAGGGGTAATGTCTTCTCTTGGCCGAGGGAATCCACCCGGTCCAGAGATATGGCTACACCACGTAGCACTCTACAGATAAAAGCAGAGCGCCCCAGCTCTTCTGCTCCCTCTACTTCCGATGTCATGACATTTCCGCCGAGAGGAGTAGAGAGCCACGTAGGAACTGATTCAAATAAAATACCCACCTGTGGGGAGCCAGTGGTTAGAAGGAAAACCTCGCCGGCTATGGATTGTACGCCCCAGCAATCAAATCGGAATGATATAGGACTCCATTTTCCATTGCCGTTTTGCTCTGCGAACCGACAATCATGGAGCCCACAATACAAAGGCAGAAGAAGGAAGACCTCAGACGGACAACTAGAGTTCCAGAAAAAGATGCTGAAACCCATACACAGGACTTAATACATACTGTGATAAGTTTACTATTAACTCTGTCAGAGAGATCCATTTTAAATGAGGGACTTTCATTTATTCCCTCAGTGTGTAGATGTAAGTGATTTAGTAGTAGACATCAAATGTTTTACGAGGGATGTAGCATTAGGCATGCAATATGGAACTAATAGAGAATGAACATGTACCTAATTTTAGGAAACCTGTGTACACACCTAGTCTGCATCCACTTCTGGAGAGCTTTGAGAAAGCCTGTATGAATGAATGATTTTTTTACATTATTTTCAAGGGAGTAATAATTTGAAACCTGAGTTTTTCAACTTAAGTACAGTTGAAAAGTTGGCATTGAATAAATTACAGCATAATGATGCAATAGTTATAAGACCTGCAGATAAAGGGGGAGCGATTGTTATTGGATCATAATTATTACCAAACCAGTATTAGTACTATGCTGTTAGATCAAATGACATATAGGAGTCTAATGACTTCTGAACTTGACAAGATTTTTAAAAATGTCCATGCAGATCTGATATGTTAATGTGCAGCATCATTGATAGTAACTTATACAAATATTTTTTGATTAAGAAACCACTTGTTCCGATCTTTAGAGGTTTTCCTAAAATACATAACTTTAGATAATCCTCCTCTTAGACCCTTAGTTGCAGGAAAAGGCTGGCTGACGAGTATATCCATTTATTTAGAGAAATAGTTAAGACCAATAGTAGATTCAACTATTTCAATTTTAAGAGATGCACAGCAATTCCTAGAGACTCTAGCCACCATATAATTTAAATGGCAGCTTGAATGATTCAGACTATATTGTTACCCTAGATGTTAAATCATTATTCACTAGTATACCCAATGATACCCGAGTAGACTACTTGAGATTATATTTGATGCAGAAAGGACTAATGAATACTCAAATTATTAGAATTACCATGCTGATGGATTTGATCCTTTGTAACAATGTGTTTACTTTTGATGGAAGCTATTTCTTACAAATTGCCGGAGTAGCAGTGGGCACACCATGTGCTAATTCTTATGCGAACTTGGTCTTGGCATATTGGGAGAGTACCTGCATCCTTTATCATGTATTGTTTTCAAAATACATTAAGTACTATAAGAGGTTTGTAGATGACGTTTTTCTCATTTGGGGAGGTGACTTGGATACTCTAGATGAATTTATCTCTTACATAAATGGAACTACTACTTTCCTTACACTGACAAGTGAGAAATCTCATAATAGGATTGAGTTCCTAGACGTATTACTCGAGAAAGAACATGGGATTATCAACACAGAAATCTATAGGAAATCATGTAGAAGGAATGCCCTTCTACACCAAAAGCGTATGCACCCACCACATGTACATAGAAATATAGTAAGGAACCAAGCAATGAGATATTCTCGCCTAACAAGTGAAGATGCAGCCTATAGGGAAGCTATTATTGACAGATTTTACAAAGAGGCATCACAATAGGGACCTCAAAATTTTACAAGAAGTGGAACGCGACAAAGCAGGACAACCATACATTAAGAGGAATAATTTTATTCCCGCATGGTGCATAAGAATCATAATCTTGGAGCCAAGAGGTTAGTTATTCCCTATGCGAATAGTAATAGCACTATAACAGAGGTAATTAAGAAGAATTGGGGAATACTATTGTTAGATGAACAAATAAAAGAACTAGTAGGCGTACACCCCAGTTTCAGTTATAGAAACACAAAATCACTAAAAAGGATGTTGTGCTATGACAATAGTAACAGAAAGGGGTTGCTTTCCTCTAGGAAAGAAACTTTCTGTTGTCACTACTGTAATCAATGTGGTTTCATTACCAATAATTTCTTTGAACATCTAGGCATGTTTATTAGATATGAATTCAATCATTATGCTGATTGTAGATCTAGAAATGTCTACTTGGCTATATGTCAAAAATGTAGAAGCTTCTACGTTGGCAAGACCAACAGGACACTTAGAGAAAGGATAAGGGAACATGTTTATGCCATAAATAGGGAGAATGATGGCAATGCCATAGCCAAACATGTCATACAAAATGATACAACTCGTATGTTTAAGTTCCTAGTATTAGAGTTTATACATGCCACAGAGAGGCTAGGCGACATTAGTAACTACACAGAGAAAGAAGGGAAATGGATAATTAGATTACAAGCTGACAGGGGACATGGCTTGAATGAGTTTCATTGAAGCCATTCCTGCTTGATTGAGCATTGAAACATTAAGTCCTAGTGAATATAAAAGTGAATATAAAAGTTAATACATATTTTGACAGAAGCAAGGAAATGTATAATTTTCTTTGTCCTTCCCCCCCCCCCCCCACCCCTCTCCCCCCTTCCTTTTTTTTGGTGAAATATTCATGAAACTGATTATGAATTGTATTTCTTAGCCTATGATGTTTTGCTGTACCAGAACTTGTATTTTGGTATATATGTATGTATGTGTATATGTATGTATATGTGTGTGTGTGTGTGTGTGTGTGTGTGTGTGTATATATATATATATATATATATATATATATATATATATATATATATATAGTTTTTACACATATTTTATAAATATATATATTTTTTCATGTCTTTTATTTATATATATATATATATATATATATATATATATATATATATATACACACACTCGGGGATCATTTATGCATAGAGTTAAATAAGAACTGCAGCTTTAATTTCTTGAGTGATTTTTTATCATGTGACTTTTACTACATATTTTATTGGCTTATGATAAAAGAAAATGGTATTTAAAATGATCCAGAATGTTTTGTAATTGTTTTGAAGTCTGAGGAAGCATCCTGGGAGACGTGAAAGAGCTTACTTTTGTGGAATAAAGAAATATTTTTCAGTCATTTTAAGCGGTTTGCTTCAATTGTTGTGGAGTACCTACTATTTTTTTTTTTTTTTTTCTTGTACAGTATCTTGCTTGGAGGTACCTTACCCCTTTGGTGTATTCTTTTTATACATTCCTCGTAATGAAGTGCATTTGAGAGGTATGGTGGAAATGTAGTTTTCAGTGTTCATGAGATGAATTCAGAATCTGGATTACCTTCCAATATTGGTGTGTCGTCTATGCAATCTCCTATTAATGTAGTAACCAGGACTTGTATCTCTTAATCTACACCCATCATTGCTTCCTTTTGTCTGGCCTCCACCATCTTGGGCCTACTTTTCCCAGTCAGAAATGTCCTGCAGTGCTCCATAGCAGTGTGTGAGGAATTTCCCAATTGCTTGGCAAAAGGGGACATTGCCCTGTGTCACTGAATTCACTGTATCTGAATAAATATCCCTTACTTTCCTGAAGGTAAATGCGTGCCTAGTGGGACTAATTCAATAATACATTTTTAATGTCTCTGACTAGCCCATTGGTTACGTGTAGTTCTTTAATGTCTGTAGTTTCATTCATACAGTAATTGCTCATGCTCAACCATCATCTAGATGTCACCACCACATTGTCTGCTGTGCTATTATTTTCTTAAATTTCCTGATTGTTTTGTAGCCTTTAAACCTGAAAACTTGCCTGTACTCATGTGCCAGCATGTGTGTGGCAACTTTAGATATGCTACAGTTTTCACAGCTGCAGAGCAAAGGCAGTTTTTTAAAGTTAATTGCCTAAGACCAAGAGATGTTTTTAAGAAGCACTTTATAATTTTTGTCCCCTGCACGATCTCCTCCTTACGAGAATTTCTGTAGTCTGCTCTTATTTCTCCATTTTACTTTAATTTCCTCAGTACTACACAAGGGCTGAGACCACACCAACGAAAGATTGGGAAGGGGAACTGGTTCAGAGTTGGAGCAGCTGTTAGTGTCATTTATGCTGCCATATGCACTGTTTAAGTCTCTTAGGTTTGGTACCCCCACGACTCGTCAATGGAGAATATGCCATTTGTTTGTCATTAGTTGAACTTCGGTCATCTAGGCCATAGTCGGGACTCCATCTCTCCGTATGCCAGAGCCAGGAATGCTACAGCAAACTTATGTGGGCTCCCCTGCTCCCCTAGTAAAAGGATGCAAGATGTGAAGTATTGTAATAATTTGACCCACCCAAAAAAATCATCTTTTGTAAGCGTTCCTACCAACTTGGCTGTGTCACCCTTTGGCCAAATTTTCACTGATGGACGTTTGATACCGCTACACTTCAATAAATGATGTGTGATGCCTACAAAATCTGTTGTCTGAAGACTGATGTCTTCAGGTTTTTTAATTGCTAACCCCTTATTCCGTTGTGTTCAGTGAAGACTACAACAGCAGTGCCCACCTTGGCTCCGGTATATGCAGTTCACTATATTTCAGTACATCAGTTTTAATTCTTGTTTTTCACCTTCCACCCTACCAGTGAGTACACAGGCTCACATACCAGACTGTAAAGAGAGAGAACTGTTCCCTATATGAGTGTAAAATGCTTCTGATTATCAGTGAAATACCATTCCTTCCAGTAGGAGGTTTTGGAGCGATTGTATTCATTTGCTTTCATTGTATTTTGTGAGGAACAGGCATGTTTGACTATCTTGAGGGATTTTACCTGCCTATTAGCTAATTTTCTTTCCTTGTTCTTGCTTTATAGTAACATTCTGATGCTGTGCTAATACACTCTCTGAATAGCTGCAAGCAAGTCACAGGAGATTTAAAATGAGCAGGCTAGGAATTTGAGGTAGCCAGTTGAAGGGGCATAGCTCCTGTACAGACCACAGTGCCTTCTAGGAAATAATAGCTGTCTGTTAAGAAAATTAGGTGTGTGTGTGTGTGTGTGTGTGTGTGTGTGTGTGTGTGTGTGTGTGTGTGTGTGTGTGTGTGTGTGTGTGTGTGTGTGTGTGTGTGTGTGTGTGTGTGTGTGTGTGTGTGTGTGTGTGTGTGTGTGTGTGTGTGTGTGTCTGGGAATCTGTATAATTGCTATGTTTATGTTCAGAGTGTAAACAAAGAAGGGTGTTACCTTTTGTCTCAGTTTTCTGATCTCTCTCTGTTTAAAGAGTGAGTCAGTAAGATGGGAGGGGAAAGGAAGGGAGGAGAAGAGTGCTGTACAGTACCAGTTTGTAAGTTCCCCTGCCGTCATGCTGCTTCACTTCTTTCTTGCCTTTTATCTATACAGAGCTGACAGCAGTGCTGAGAGAGAGACTTGCAAGTCACACCAGCACTACCTCAAAGGCGATCTCGTCTTCCTGGCCTCAGTGAAAAGCACAATTCTCCAGGTAAGAGTGCTTTTAGGGTTCTTTCTGTCTAGTTTGTTTGGTTGCCACATTTATACAGGCTATGTGAGACTCCTTACTGAAAGAATTAACAGGATATTTTTGCTGGAAATAGTGAAGGTGGCTAAATGAACAACTAGTAGGATTTGAGCCAGCAGAAAGATTTTAATCTCTAGTGTATTGCTCGTTTCACCTTCTTGTTTAATTGTATTGATTTGTTTGATGTGGCTTTCTAAGGTATAAGTCATAAAAAGGAAAGGGAAGGCCTTTTCATCTTGTCCTAGTTTTTCTTTACATCTCCTGACTGAAGTGTTGGCAGGCAGGAAATGTGCAAGTGTAATTACCAAGGTGAGGCTGCATATATGCACACTACATTTTCTCAGTTTTACTTGTTTTAGTTTTTTGTTTGTGTCTTTCGGCTTTTCCCGGTTAGGGGTCACCACAGCGTATGGTATATCAGGATTGAAAAAAAACTTAACTTCTCTATGCTGCCAATCAGGACTGTCCACAAATGTGGTTCCCGTTGCTATTAAGTCTGATAAAAAAATTATTTTTATTCAAGTTTCAAACTTACGAAACTTCAATGTTATGGTCTCAACCATATGAAGTTTTGAATTCATATACACGAGCGCACAGACACACACTTATGTGTGTATATATATATGTATATACATAACACACACGCGCACATATATATATATATATATATATATATATATATATATATATATATATATGCACACATATATGCGCGCACACTATATATATATATATATATATATATATATATATATATATATATATATATATATATATATATATACACACACACACACACACACCATTACTACTCTAAATGGCATTTTATCAGATCTTTACACTTGCAGGGTACTTAACCTACTTGTTTTCTTTATTTTCTTAGCAGGGCAGGTATGCCTTTAGTGTGTAACATTTTGGATTCAAGCTATTTGCCTTTTGTACATTTTTTGCCTGCTTAATGCTTATTTTTGTGTAAGTAGTGGGAGTAGTAGAGTCAGGTCAAAAGAATATTTAACAAAAAAAAAAAAAAAAACACTTGAGTTGAGAGCAGCAGAAGAAAGGGTTTATGCAGTCTCTGCAGATGGGTCTGTCTTTTCCTGGCTTTGGGTAAATATAATTTATTTATACTTTTGTTAACTGGTTAAGTTCACTGGTCCAAAAGACTGCCTGGGCCAAGTAGGTATAAAACCTTGACAGTATTCTTAGTTGACAACTTGTATCACTGTTAGTGTTGTTTCTAGGTTTATTTTTGAAGTGATTAAAGTCTTTTGTCACATTGCTGATTAATTCAGCTGTTAATGTCAAATAGTCTCCTTGCCTGAAAAAATAAATTACAATTGTGTATGAGTGAGGAGAGGAGCATCTGATTTGCTTACTTTTATTTTATGCCCCTACTTATTTCTGATTTTTGTCTGCCCCCTTTGGCACGCACCTAACCAGTTACTTGCAACATTTGGAATGCCGTCAGTGGTTTCTCACTAAGAGAATCCAGGGTAGGAATACCCTGTCCTACATAGATTACCTTAAGGCTTTATCTCTTTACATGGTGGTCTACAGGTTACGGAGCGATAATTTTAGTCTGGTATACAAGATGTCCTCAGACCAGCACTGATGGACCTCTTGCACATCCACAAAAAAAAAAAAAAAACGCTCCAGGAACACTAGATCCAATGACCTGAACTTTGCCTGCCACTTAGGTCTCTCCAGTGTGTTTTACTTGTGTGCATCTCAAAGGATTCCCACACTGTGGAATAGATTCCCTGTCCACGTGAAGCAGAGAATCATCCCTGACTCTTTTCAAGCGAGACCTTGATTACTGGATGGGGAATTGTAAATTCATCTCTGGTCTGATCCTCATGCCTCTGGACAGAGACTTGACAGTAATTAACTAATCCCAAACTGACATATCCTATAACACATGCAACCCTTGTCTACCAACGTAGTAACACCCCCCACCACCACCATATAGTCCTCCAGTGTAGTAGAGAACAAAACTGGGTTGTGTGACATGATTAGGGTTATAAAGACCTTGGTGGGTGATCACGTAATATAAACCTATGGTGTTGCTTTTGGTGAGGGCTTTAGGTATTGCAGAGGACTGGTGTTAAATTTTACAGGCTTAGGAGGTCTTTGAGCTGTGGAAAGAATTACTTTGAGTTCCTCACCTTAGGTTAATTTGTGTGATAGATGTGGTATGTTTTTATAGTGTTTGTGTTCTGATAAACTTGTTTATATGCAAGATTTTTGCCACCAGTGAAATTATGCTTGTGTATCTCTTTATTGCTGTTTTTTTTTTTTTTTTTTAAGATTAAATGGCTTTCTGTGAACATGAGACAATTAGATTTTTTCATGATGCCTATATCTACCAAGCTGGCCACAGAGACGTATGGAAATTGAATGTCCATGTTGTCAGGACCTGTGTTTGGGTGGGCTGCTGTATGTGTTGGACTGGATTATACAGAGGTCTCCTTGTGGACTTTGGCTCCACACTAGATTGTGCTAAGTTATGATAGTAGCTAATCTCTGTACAATGGCTGTTTTTAGCCACACTAAGTTATAGGTTTAGGTTCTAAAGGAAGTTTTATAGGTAGCATTTATTTTAGGTTCATTTATGCCTTTACAGGGCACTGCTAAAATCTTGATGTAATAACACCAAGAAAGATATTGAGTGCAATTCTGCAACTAAACTTAAACTACCTTGGTAAGGCAATTTCAAGTATTGGGAACATTTAGCAGTGGCACTCTAAGCACTTAACTGAAGTGCAAAACAAAAAAATCTCTTGTCTGCCAGGGATGGAGCAGGACCCCCCCCCCCCCCCCAGTGTGTGTTGAGGATGCCAAGTAGATGGGAACTCTGGGGAAAATGAGCAGGAGATATTTTGTAGTAAGGGGCATACCTTTCAACTGTCCTGATTTTCACAGTGTGCCCAGATTTTTGACTCCTTTGTGGTCTTTCTCAGTGTTTTTCTGGCAAATCACTGAGGAATGAAGTCACTAAATAAAGACTTACATTTGGATTTGACTTTATATCCTTCAGAAAATGCACACCAACACATAGGTTCATAGGTTGGTACTAGGCTGTCAGCCCTAGGGCCTATACAAGCCTAGCCATAACAATTCCATGGCTATTTCTTCCCACATTTACTTTCCTGGACCCCTGTCTAGCAGGGCAACTGACGTGATCCCTGGGGTGATCTTTCTAAGAACAACAACTTTCTAAGAAAAACATTTAAAAAATGTCCCTGTTGGGCTTTTGTCCTTCCATTATTTAGTTTCTGTCCTTATTTCTTGTGCTAAGAAATTAAAAGTTGTTGTAAGGGAGGTTTATTCAAGTGGATTATTGGTTTGCTGAGTGGGCACTTAGTATTATGGATGTAAGGAAAACATTTTGTGGGAAATTACCTGGGTTACACAACAGATGATAATGAAAGAGGGGAGGTACTTCGGAAGTCAGATTACTATAAGGGGTAGAAACCCGAGAGACAACCATTTAAAACCACAAGAGAAGGGTGGGGAGGGCTGGAGAAAAATATTCAAACTAGAGCTGAAGTCCTGTGGTAGAATTTCAGAAACTTTTAGGTTAAATTAATGTCTGGGGGTGGTGGGGCAGATTCAGAGAACTGTGAAAAATAGTAGCAAGGTAAACTGGAATTGGAATTCATTTTCAAACAGGTTTATCCAGGTATAAAAGTACTGAAGCACAACTCCGGGAGCAGAATTCACAATACATATACTACTGCAATCTAACCACTGATAAGGCACCAGACTATGCAGACTTTTACTACTAACACTGTAATAACTGAGTAAAGGTTCAAATCTGGCAGTAGATCACAGTCCTGCCACAATTGTGAAAGAAGCTACAAGACTGCAGCCTGGACATTGTTCAAAATACAAAGATACATTTTTACATGTAATTCTACTTATGGAAATAGAAGTACAGAAAGTACATTAAAAAATGTCACCACACAGGTCTGTAAATACAGCTTGCAGCTTATTTAAACATTGCTTTAATATTTTTTCTTCCCTTTCGCTAAAAAGCTTGTTTCATAGTTAGTAGGCATGCAGTCCAGGGGGCCAGTAAAGAACCTAACCTAAATTTCATATTGCTTCAAAGCAATGTTTGGTTAAGTGGCTTATCAGTGTCACACGCTAGGTGAATGAAGGTAGAAAGATTCAAACCCTGGACCTTTGCCACCAGAAGTAGCTAATTAACAAGTTGGAGCTTTAGTCCTCTACTTACACTGTGGCAGTTAGCTCAAAGACTAGGCTGTCTGCAGACTATTAGAAGCGTAGTCAGTAAGCGCAGGTCAGAATCCAACCCCATACCTTGTATCTGTGTGAAGTAAAGACCTCCACCATTATGCCAACCCTGCCAGAAATTCAAAACTTTTATAAGGGACAGCTGACCAGTATGAGCAGAAGCCAAAATGAAGTGGTTCTCTGTGGAATTAAATGTAAACATTAAGACACTTCACTATAATACACAACTCTATTACACAGTAGCAAACAGTTGTCTTCTATGGAATGGTCACTTTACTGCATCCTCATTTGCAGATTATTCTAAATGTTTTTCTTAGCATTAATTCCCATGGTGTAATATACAAACATACTGTACTGTAGGTCTGTTGAGATGAATCGCACATCGATTAGTTTTCTCCGTAAAAGCCATCTGTAGGCAATGATTTATTAGTTTTACATTTGTTTTGTTAAGACTGTATGTCAAGCACTATACATCTTACTAAGAATCTCATACTGTTCCATCTCACTTTTGCTACCTTTCACTTTATTATGGCTGTGTTTGTGTAATGATTTACTGTCTGATTGTGCTACATGCTAGTTACCTTGTAATAAAATCTGCTGCAGACTATAGAAAACATCCCACCCCAATACAGAACTGTTTCACCCCTCTAATTCGTCTTCAGAAAATGGATCTTGGTGACATGAAATCAGGAAGTAATTGGACAATTACAAAGCATACAGTAAACAGAAACAGCAGTTTATTAGAGTTGTAATTGTTGGTCCACTGAAGGTAACTTGAGTAAAAACTACACATTTAGAGTAAGAAAGCCTACTTCACAAGATGAGGGCATAATTGTAACAAAGAAATGGTAAAAAAATAAAAAACCTTTCCACTTTATCTTTAATCAGCAGACATTAAAATTATGCGTAAAATGTCTGGGAATGTTTGTTTTTCAAAGCTTCAAGAAAAGAAAGCAAGTGTGCTGGACTTCCAAGATGGCTATACACAGAGTAGCAGGTTGATAGTTTTGCAGGGTGAAAACTGAGGAAATCTTTACAGGTAGTTAAGGCTATGTACTTTGGTTTAATTCATTTACTGGCTAGTGATTACATTTGCCATGATGCAAGCAAATAAGAAATTTGGAGGAAGCAGAATAAAGTTCCCTTCTGCAAAGCCTAGAGTTCACAATAAGCTTCAAGAAGTCTTTTCAGACTCCTCAGGAGTTTTTCTGGCTGCAGAATCCAGACACTGCCTGTACTGGCATCCCAGCCTCTTCCCAAGGCCTTAACACTCCTTTCCTTTTTTCAAACTCTTCTACCTCTGGCCTCTGTAACAGCCAGGGAATTTCTGAGAGCTCTGGGGTTCATTGCATCCACAGTTCCTGTGCTCTCTCTGGCTGAACTACACATGAGAAATTTTCAGTGGTTTCTGAAGTCACTTTGGCTTCAACATGCGCATCCCCTCGAATTTGTAGTTCTTCTGCCTTGTGTCAAGAAGGAACTTTTGTGTTTGATTCAGCAGTTGTCTCTCAGTCCAGGTCTCCCTTTTCATTCCCCTCTCAGGAGCTGTTCAGATATTACAAATGTGGGATGAGGAGCAGCATTTGGTTTCCCAAAGATGCAGGGTATTTGGTCACCTATTCAGCAGAAATAGCACATCTGTGTCATAGATTAACGCTCTTCTGCTGACTTTAATGCTTTTCATCCTCTCCTCCCTGGGACCTGTTGAGATGTTTTATGTAGACAAATGGGGGAAGGGGATCTTACCTTTTTTGCCAGTTGGCACTCCTGGTGTGGAAACTTGCTGTCTGGTATCAAATGACTCTTCAGGCAGTTTACGTTCCCTCAGTTCAAAATATTGTGGCAGACACTTTAACTCAATCTCACGAATGGATGTTTCACAGCAATGTGTTGCTGGACATTGTTCACCAGTGGGGTACTCCTCAAACTCCTCACTCTGAACAGATAACTACTACTTTTTTATGCTGTAGTCCCTGGTCCTCTGGTTTGCAAGGCGGATGCCCTTTCTTTTTCTTAGAAGGGGGTGCTGCTTTGCACTTTCCCTCCTCTTCCCCTCATTCCAAAAGTCCTGTTCAAAATTCAGCATGATGCTCCCAAAATGTTGTTGGTGATCCTTTTGGCCACGACTGCATTGGCTCCCTCTTCTGCATTTAGCCAAGGGCAGTCATCACAAGTTTACCTCACAGGGTGGTGGACCTTCTCACACAAGACAAGGGATCTCTCCTCCATCCCCACGTGTCCAGTCTTCAACTGACACTGCAGATGATTGGATTTTGATTCCACTTAAAAACCTTTTTTTTCTGAGAACTTGCTTAAAGTCCTGCCAAGAAGCCCAGTAATACGAAATCCTGCTTATCCAGATGGAAGAAGTTTTGTGCCTATCTCATAACCTGGATCCACTTTCTGTGGATGTTCCTTTTGGTTCTATCTTATCTGTGTGAATTGCTCAATGCTGGGATGGCTTATTCTTCTGTTAAGGCCCACTTAACAGCTGCTTGCCTGCTTTTATCACCTCCTTTAGCTTCTAGATTTTAGGCTAAACTGTTCCTTAAAGGCATCTTTCATATTACACCTCCCAGGAAGCCTGCCCCTCCCCCCTGGGACATTTTGTATTAGAAATATTGACGCAGGCTGCTTTTGAGCCTGCAGCTTTGGCTTCCTTTAAACATTACTTTTGAAAGACTGTACTTTTGTTAGCCTTTATTTCTGCCAGATGGGTGACTGAGCTTCATTCCCTTGTGGCATGTAATTTTTTGGTGTTTCATAAGGACAGGATGTCCTTGCATACTAATCCTTCTTTTATGCCCACGGTGGCGAATGACATGACCCTTAAACAATTTATTCAACTGCCCATGTTTTCCCTTCCCCATAATCTGCCAGTGAGAAGGTGTTGCACACATTGGATGTGCATAGGCAACTTAGATTTTATTTGGATAAGAGTAAGACTAGTAGAAAATTTGATGTTCATCGTGTTACCCTGCTGCAGTCATCACACTTGGGTTATCCTGTCATCAGGCGGTCCCGCAGTCTGCCGGAATTCCAAAGTCTTGGTCCAGCGTCTGTTGTTATCGCCTCTTCCCTGACGTTGGTGCGCCAGGGGTATATATAATGCAACCGATGCCATTTTCTTCAGTCTTTCTTGCCGCGTGGTGCCCGAACCAGAAGCAGTTCGCAAGTGCTGGTCGGCCGACTCCTGAGATTTTCGAATTCGAATTTCAGACCGAAGTCTTCTGTAAAGCTAAGTACCCAGTTGGGGAAACTTTTCTTGCCTCAGACCGATGTCAGAAAAAGTTAACAATTGTATTTCTTGTGGGAAGTAAATACCTCATAAGGATTTTCATTCTTATTGCAAACCTTGCCTAGGCCCAGACCACGACATCACTAATTGTCGGTTTTGTGCTAAGTTTAATAAACGTACTATTAAAAGGCGCTTTGATTTTGCACTACACTACTTCGGTAGGAAATTTAACTATACCATGCCGTCGGAGCAACCGACTACCGGCGTGCACAAAAAATGCAGGGATAAGGACCGACAACCCAGGTCTAAGCCAGATTCCGAGGCCTCTGCTGATCCGGTCTCTGGTTCTCCAGTCCTCAGTGAGGCTCTGACGCAGCCCCTGACTACCGCATATCTGGGACCCGAGACCGCTACGGATATTTTGATGGAATGTGTCAAGCCGACGCAGCCTTTTACTTCAGGCCCTTCCGACGACTTTGCTACAAAAGACGTCGGTGCTACAGAAACGCCATCGGTTTCTGAAGGCGTTTTCAGACCGACTCTCACCATTAAAACGTTCTGTAAGTCGAAGACTCCTAAATCTAAAAAGACTGCACTTCAGTCTCCTGTTCAAGACCGCATGCCTAAGAAACAGATGCTCAAAATGGCTGAAGATTTGATTTCTTTAATCAGGGGTTCCCAGCCCCCTCCTGACAAAAGGCCTGGACGAGAGGAAGATTATGCATCCTCTGAGCAAATGTCCATTTCTTCAGACTCCTCTGAGGACCAAGAACTACTCCTTCTCTCCTTATGAAGATTCTGATGCTGAGGACTCTATTCCCTCAGCTTCTCCTCCAGAAGACTACTCCTTTGGGGAAACTTTACACACTATGAGGGAACATTTTCACTGGGAAGGTCAGGACTACTCTGATTCAAAGAAAAGGCTCAGAGTGTTTCTTTTACTCCCCCAACACAGACCACATGCCATCCCTCCAGTTTTGGACATTGTGGATGATGTCTATTTAGAATCCAGTTTCAACCCTGACTCTCTACCTCCTGCTCAGGCTAAGCCTGACAGATACTATAGAGTGCCTGATTCCCACAAATTTCTTTACAAAAGCCCTGTAGCTGACCCAGAAACTATCTCCCATGGTCCCAAGGGGGCTAAGGCTTATATGGCTAAAAACCCAGTACCTTCTGAGAGGGATTCCAGAGCACTAGACAGATGGGGGGAAAAGGGTTTACACCTCAGCCACACTAGCTATGAGGGCACTGAATTGTCAATTTCACATGCTTAAGTATCAGCAATTTCTAATCTCTCAGTTAAAGCAAAGAATAACCACTCTCCCTCAACAATCTGAATTGAAAGAAGTACAGGATCTGTTGCACGCCACTGAGCAGGTGGGCAAATGTACTTTACAATGTGGGTTTGATTCTTTGGAGGCCTCCTGCGGAGCAGCTGTCACTGGGTCTGTTATACATAGGCATGCTTGGTTAAAGGAACAAACTCTGCCTGATCATGTTAAAGCAAAACTACATCCTGCTCCCTTACAGCAGGATGTTCTTTTTGGAGTTAAAGCAGAAGTAGTTTTAAAGAAAATGGAAGACGAGGCAAAATCTATGCAGATGGTCAAAGATTTCCTAAAAGTACAACCCCCTCGCTTCAGCAGAAACTGGCCAACAAACAATTTGTCCTTTCCAGCCAATGACAGACCACAGAGGGGTAAATACAGACGCCCAAGGGGCAGAGGACAACCACAAGCCCAGTATAAACCTCGACAATGGGGCACTACAACACAAAAGGGAGGAGAAGACGGATCTCAATCCACCAGAAGGCAAACTCAATGACTTGCAAGTCATCTGGCCAAGCAATACTCTCTTGGCAGCCCCCTTGGGGGGGGGGGGACTCGCACTTTTTGCAGACAACTGGCACATTGTCACAAAGGACAAATGGGTCCTAGACGTAATTTTACGAGGATACAGATTCCATTTCCACACCTTGCCAATGAAAAGAGAAATGCCAAACCTGCCACAAAATCAATGGGCAGAGGCACAAAAGCAAATTACAGCTCTCATGGACATGAGAGCCATTCAACTGGTACCTACTCGAGAGCAAGGCCAAGGATTTTACTCAAGACTCTTTCTAGTGCCCAGAAAGGACAATGCCTGTAGACCAATTCTGGACCTTTCATTTCTAAACACACACAAGTACCCAAATTCAAGATGCTAACACTACAGCAGCTACTTCCCATGTTGGGCAAGGAAGCATGGCTAGTAACGTTGGACTTCAAGGAGGCATACCTGCATGTCCTTATCAGACAAAGTTGCAGAAGATACCTCCGTTTCATTGCAGGTTCAACCCATTACCAATTCTTTGCACTGCCCTTTGGCTTATCTACTGCGCCCAGAGTTTTCACAAAATGCCTGGCACCAGTAATTGCATACTGCAGACAAAGAGGAATTCAAATATATCCATACCTGGATGACTGCCTCATCCAAGTGGAAAGCAAAGACTTTCTCTTACATCATCTGGCCTTTGTAAAGCATCTACTAAACTGCCTGGGGTACACAGTAAACGAAAAGAAGTCAAAACTAGTACCCTCACAAAAAATGACATTCCTCAGTGCCAGCTTGAATACAATGGCCCAGAAGGCTTATCTTACGCCAGGCAAGCAACTACAACTGACTCAATATTTCAAGACAATGGCAACAAAGACCAAATTAACTGCAAGAAAAATTATGCAGGCCTTGGGCTTCATGGCGTCTTGCATACTAATACCATTTGCAAAGCTGCATATGAGGAAATTATAGTGGTACCTAAAAAGCGTATGGTCTCAACACAGCGACAGCTTGGACACAATGATATCTCTCATTCCCTGCCTACAACAGGAATTTCTGTGGTGGTCACAGGCATGTCACCTCAATAAGGGTCAGCCTTTCACCTTGCCCCCAGCCAGGCAAACTATCACAACAGATGCTTCAGACTACGCCTGGGGGGGCACACGTGGCAGGACAATGCATTCAAGGCCTATGGACTGCTGATCAAAGAAATCTGCACATAAATCAAAAAGAGATGCTAGCTGTACAGAAAGCTGTACAGAAAGCTCTGACAGCCTTCAAGGATCTATTACATCCAGGACAACTTGCAATAAAGACGGATAACACCACAGTAATGTGGTACATAAGCAAACAAGGGGGCACACATTCCTACCCTCTATGCAGGCAAGCAATGATCTTATGGAACACAGCTCTGGCCTAGCAAGTCCAGTTACAAGCTCAATTCCTGCCAGGACAGAAGAACACATTGGCAGACGACTTCAGCAGAAACATCAAGGATCCCCACGAGTGGAAACTAGATCCACAAATATTTGCAATGATTACTCAAAAATGGGGCCTTCCAAACACAGACCTGTTTGCCAGTCCTCAAAACTATCAACTGACAAAATTTTGTACAAGGACATTTCACCATCAAGCTTTGGAAAGTGGATGCTCTCTTAGTTGGAAAAACCTGACAGTATATGCCTTCCCTCCATTGCCTCTCCTCACAAAGGTTCTTTTGAAAGTCAAAAAGGAGAGACCACGACTGATTCTCATAGCCCCAGACTGGCCACGCCAGCACTGGTATCCGCTATTGAAAAATATGGCCCACAGTCCACCATGGATATTGCCTCAAATCCCCCATTTGCTCACACAACAAAACAATCAGATTCTTCACAACCAGCTCAAAACTTTAAATCTGGCTGCATGGCAAATCAACTAAACATCCAACCAGCTCCTCTTTCACAAGTAGTTCTGGATGTTATTCTGGAAGCCAGGAGGCCAAGCACCAGGAAGGCTTATTCGGACAAATGGAAAAGGTATTGTTCCTGGAACCAAGCTAAAGGCCAGGACACAATTCAGCCTCACATGCCTCACATTCTACAGTGTTTAGCTGAGATGTTGCACAGAGGACTTTCCTTTTCCTCAATTAAAATCCATGCTTCAGCTTTTTCAGCTTACTACAGCACGGATCCACCTTTATTTTCACATCCTCTTCTAAGGCAGTTCCTCAGAGGGGCAATAAACATTAGACCACCCAGGAGAGCTCCTACACCAACATGGGACCTCAGTTTTGTTCTGGAAAAACTTAACGCTACCTCCCTTTGAACCAGCTTTCTCTGCAGATCTTCAGTTCTTATCATGGAAGATTGCCCTGCTCCTAACAATAACTTCAGCTAGAAGAGTCTCAGAGCTACAGGCACTAATGGCAGTGGAACCTTTCCTCATTTTTCATCAAGACAGAGTTTCTCTACGAACTAATCCTTTTATGCCTAAGGTGGTTTCTAGTGTAGCTTTAAATCAAACCATCCACTTACCCACCTTCTTCCCCAATCCACAGAACAAAGGTGAGACTCCTGCATTCCTTGGACATTCACAGGCAGCTTTGTTACTACTTGGACAAAACTAAGGCTTTCAGAAAATGTGACCAGCTCTTTGTATCCTATGCTACAGCTTCCCAAGGGAAGGCTATATCAAAGCAAACCATTTCTAAATGGATAGGTCATTGCATACGTTTCTGCTATACCCATCATGGGAAACCAGTTCCTGCTACCATCAGATCCCCACTCTACCAGGGCAACAGCTACCTCTACAGCCTTTCTCAGGGGGGTTCAAACCAAGGAAATTTTAGAAGCTGCAACTTGGAGTTCAGTACACACCTTTACCAGACACCAAGTCCAGGGCGGGCTTCGCCACTGCAGTTCTGCAGGGCCTTATTGCCTCCACTAACCTTCTGATACCTCCCCCCTACCTTAGCTTTGGGATTCAACCCAAGTGTGATGACTGGAGCAGGGTAACACGATGAACATAGTACAGTTTTGTACCTACCATAAATGTAGATGTTAAGAGTGTTCACCCTGCTGCAGTCCAGGTTACCCCCCCCCCTCCATCCCCTCTGATCTACTGGCTAAATCTCTTCATTGCTTTACTGATGTATTTGCTTATAGCTGAAGGGATTTTGTGTTTATGCAGTGATTACTCCATTTGATAGTAATTTCTGACCACCTTTTTGGGGGCACCTGACATCTGGGGCAAGAAAAACTGAAGAAAATGGCGTCTGTTGCATTATATATACTCCTGGTGCACTGACGTCAGGGAAGAGGCGACAACAACCGATGCTGGACCAAGACTTTGGAATTCCGGCCGACTGCGGGACCGCCTGACGACAGGATAACCCAAGTGTGATAAAACACTCGAACATCTACATTTATGGTAGGTACAAAACTGTACTTTTCCTTTCATCCTTGATCCTTGGGATTAGCTGTGTCCAAGCATGCCACTTCTTGGATCTCTAAAGCGGTTTGTTTTTGTTATTCCTTTCATGGTAAGAACCTTCCTTATTCTACTAGAGCTTTGGCTTCTGCTGGTGCTTTTTTACAAGGGGTTTGGATACTAATTCCTGAGCAGCCAAATGCTCCAGATTATGCTGAATATTTGTTTTCGATATTGTCCGCTGTTCCACACTGAACAGTGGTGGCTCTGCTTTGGGATTTTTGACTGGCTCGTATACTACAATTACAGCCAATTGGCGTTGCGGTGTATGAGCCAATCAAGTAGATGTTCATCGTGTTACCCTGCTGCAGTCATCACACTTGGGTTATCCTGTCATCAGGCGGTCCTGCAGTCGGCCAGAATTCCAAAGTCTTGGTCCGGCGTTGGTTGCTGTCGCTTCTTCCCTGACGTCAGTGCGCCAGGGGTATATATAATTCAACCGACACCATTTTCTTCAGTCGTTCTTACTGCACGGTGCCCGAAGCAGAAGCAGTTAGCAAGTGCCGGTCGGCCGACTCCTGAGATTTTCAAATTCGAATTTCAGACCGAAGTCTTCTATAAAGCTAAGTACCCCGTTGGGGAAACTTTTCTTGCCTCAGACCGATGTCAGAAAAAGTTAACAATTGTATTTCTTGTGGGAAGCAAATATCTCATAAGGATTTTCATTCTTTTTGCATACCTTGCCTAGGCCCAGACCACGACGTCACTAATTGTCGTTTTTGTGCTAGGTTTAATAAGCGTACTATTAAAAGACGCTTTGATTTTGCACGACACTATTTCGGTAGAAAATTTAACTACACTATGCCGTTGGAGCAACCGACTACCGGAGTGTACAAAAAATGCAAGGATAAGGAAAGACAGCCTAGGCCTAAGCAAGATTCCGAGGCCTCGGCTGGTCCGGTCTCTGGTCCTCGGTGATGCTCCGACGCAGCCCCTGACTACCACAGATCTGGAACCAGAGACCGCTTCGGAACTTTTGGCGGAATGCACCAGGCCGACGCAGCCATTTTGTTCAGGCCTTACCGACTACATTGCTGAAAAAGATGTCGGTGCTGCAGAAACGCCTTTGGTTTCTGAAGGCATTTTCAAACCGCTCACCATTAAAACGCATCCTAAGGCTAAGACTTCTATTAAATTAAAAAGGACTGCACTTCAGCCATTTTAAGCATCTGTTTCTTAGCATGGGGCCTTGAACAGGGGACTGAAGATTTGATCTCATTAATCGGGGGGGGGGGGGGTTCCCAGCTTCCTAGCTTCCTCCTGACAAAAGGCCTAGACAAGAAGAAGATTATGCATCCTCTGAACAAGTGTCCATTTCTTCAGACTCCTCTGAGGACCAAGATTACTCTTTCTCCCCTTATGAAGATTCTGTTGCTGAGGATACCATTCCCTCAGCTTCTCCTCCTGAAGACTACTCCTTTGGGGAAGCTTTACACACTGAGGGAACATTTTCACTGGGAAGGTCAGGACTACTCTGACTCAAAGAAAAGGCTCAGAGTTTCTTTTACTCCCCCAACACAGACCTCTTGCCATCCCACCAGTTTTAGACATTGTGGATGATGTTTACTTAGAATCCAGTTTGAACCCAGACTCTCTTCCTCCTGTTGCTGACCCGGAGGCAATCTCCCAGGGTCCCAAAGGGGCTAAGGCCTCTGGCTAAAAATCCCGTACCCTCTGAGAGGGATTCCAGAGCACTAGACAGGTGGGGGAAAAAGGTTTATACCTCAGCCACTCTAGCTATGAGGGCACTAAATTGCCAATTCCACATGCTAAAGTATCAGCAATTTCTAATCTCTCATTTAAAGCAAAGAATGACCACTCTCCCGCAACAGTCTGAATTGAAAGAAATACAGGATCTGTTGCATGCAACTGAACAGGTGGGCAAACATAACTTACAATGTGGGTTTGATTCTTTGGAAGCCTCCTGCAGAGCAGCTGTCACTGGGTCCGTTATACGTAGGCATGCTTGGTTAAAGGAACAAGCTCTGCCTGATCATGTTAAAGCAAAGCTTCTAGATTCTCCCTTACAGCAGGATGTTCTTTTTGGAGTTAAAGCAGAAGAAGTCTTAAAGAAAATGGAGGATAAGGCAAAACCTATGCAGACAGTCAAAGATTTCCTACAGGTACAGCCCCCTTGCTTCAGCAGAAACTGGCCAACAAAAAATTGGTTCTTTCCATCTACTGACAGACCACAGAGAGGTAAATACAGACGACCAAGGGGCAGAGGACAACCACAAGCCCAGTACAAACCTCGCCAATGGGGCATTGCAACACGGAAGGGAGGAGAAGACAGGTCCCAACCTACCAGAAGGCAAACTCAATGACTTGCACCTCATCTGGCCAAGCAACACTCTCTTGGCAGCCCCCTTGGGAGGAAAAATAGCACTTTTTTCAGACAACTGGCACATTGTGACAAAGGACAAATGGGTCCTAGACATAATTTTACGAGGATACAGATTCCATTTCCACACCTTGCCAATGAAAAGAGGAATGCCAAACCTGCCACAAAATCAATGGGCAGAGGCACAAAAACAAATTACAGCTTTCATGGACATGAGAGCCATTCAACTGGTACCTAAGCGAGAGCAAGGTCAAGGATTTTGCTCAAGACTCTTTCTAGTGCCCAGAAAGGACAATGCCTGGAGACCAATTCTGGACCTTTCAGTTCTAAACACACACTTACAAGTACCCAAATTCAAGATGCTAACACTACAGCAGCTACTTCCCATGTTGGGCAAGGAAGCATGGCTAGTAACGTTGGACCTCAAGGAGGCATACCTGCATGTCCCCATCAGACAAAGTTGCAGAAGATACCTCCGTTTCATTGCAGGTTCAACCCATTACCAATTCTCTGCACTGCCCTTTGGCTTATCTACTGCGCCCAGAGTCTACACAAAATGCTTGGCACCAGTAATTGCATACTGCAGACAGAGGAGTTCAGATATACCCATACCTGGACGACTGCCTCATCCAAGCAGAAAGCAAGGACATTCTCTTTGTAAAACATCTACTAAATTGCCTGGGGTACACAGTAAACGAAAAAAAAGTCAAAACTAGTACCCTCACAAAATTTGACATTCCTGGGTGCCAGCTTGAATACAATGGCCCAGAAGGCTTATCTGACGCCAGACAAACAACTACATCTGACTCAATATTTCAAAACAATGGCAACAAAGACCCAATTAACTGCTAGAAAAAAGTTCTGCAGGCCTTGGGCTTCATGGCATCTTGCATACTACTAATACCATTTGCAAAGCTGCATATGAGGAAATTACAGTGGTACCTAAAAAGTGTATGGTCTCAACACAGCCACAGCTTGGACACAATGATATCTCTCATTCTCTGCCTACAACAGGAGTTTCTATGGTGGTCACAGGCGTGTCACCTCAACAAGGGTCAGCCTTTCACCTTGCCCCCAGCCAGGCAAACTTTATCACAACAGATTCATCAGACTACGCCTGGGGGGCACACATGGCAGGACAGTGCGTTCAAGGTGTATGGACTGCAGATCAAAGGAATCTCCACATCAATCAAAATGAGCTGCTAGCTGTACAGAAAGCTCTGACAGCCTTCAGGAATCTATTACATCCAGGACAACTTACCATAAAGACGGGCAACACCACAGTTATGTGGTACATAAACAAGGGGGTACTCACTCCTACCCTCTATGCAGGCAAGCAATGACCTTATGGAACGCAGCTCTGGATTACCAAGTTCAGTTACAAGCTCAATTCCTGCCAGCAAAGAAAAACACATTGGCAGACAACCTCAGCAGAAACATCATGGATCCCCACGAGTGGAAACTAGATCCACAAGTATTTACAATGATAACTCAAAAATGGGGCCTTCCAGACATAGACCTGTTTGCCAGTCCTCAAAACTATCAACTAACAAAATTTTGTACAAGGACACTTCATCATCAAGCTTGGAAAGTGGACGGCACTCTTTCAGTTGGGAAAATCTGACAGTATATGCTTTCCCTCCATTGCCTCTCCTCACAAAGGTGCTTCTGAAAGTCAAAAAGGAGAGACCACGACTGATTCTCATAGCCCCAAACTGGCCATGCCAGCACTGGTACCCACTATTGAGGAATATGGCCCAGGGCCCACCTTGGCTCTTACCACAAATTACCCATTTGCTCACACAGCAAAACAATCGGATTCTTCACAGCCAGCTCAAAACCTTAAATCTGGCTGCATGGCAAATCACCTAAGTATCCAGCCAGCTCCTCTTTCCCAAGCAGTTATGGATGTTATTCTGGAAGCTAGGAGGCCAAGCAACAGGAAGGCTTATTCGGACAAATGGAAAAGGTTCTGTGCCTGGAACAAGCCAAAGGCCAAGACGCAATTCAGCCTCACATTCTACAGTATTTAACTGAGATATTGAACAAAGGACTTTTTCTCCATTAAAATCCATGCTTCAGCTATTTCAGCACACTACAACACGGATCCACCCATATTTTCGCATCCACTACTAAGGCAGTTCCTCAGAGGGGCAAAAAACATTAGGCCCCCCCCAGGAGAGCACCTACACCAACATGGGACCTCAATTTTGTTCTGGAAAAACTAATGCTACCTCCCTTTGAACCAGCTTTCTCTGCAGATCTTCAGTTCCTTTCATGGAAGACTGCCCTTCTGCTAGCAATAACTTCAGCTAGAAGAGTCTCAAAGCTGCAGGCACTAATGGCAGTGGAACCTTTCCTCATTTTTCATCAAGACAGAGTTTCTTTATACTTACTATATATATATATATCAGCTCCAGGGTCACACTACAGTGGGGAAAAGACCATATATAACTTTCAGTGAAATGTGTTTCAGGAATTGAGCTTTCAGTGAAGGTGCACACTAATTTGATTTTCAGTGAAATGTGCATTCAATGAAATGTCCTAGATCCATCTCTCTCTCTCTCTCTCTCTCTATATATATATATATATATATATATATATATATATATATATATATATATATATATATAAACTAGAAGGGTCCAACCCAACACTCTCATACTGGGTGATTTCAACTACCCCTCCATTAGCTGAGAAAACTACTCATGCAACACTTGCCCAATGCTTCCTGGAATTCATTAATTCCAATACGCTGGACCAGCTCATTCTTTCCCCCCATTAGAGGGAGCAACATCCTTGACTTACCAACATGGTCAACCACTGCTCAACACCAATAGTCTAATTCCTACCTGGTTAGATCAGACCACAAACTAATTACAATGGAAATCCACATCTCACCCACACCACCAGCAAAGATAACCAGCATGAAAAACATCTCCAAAGCTGACTGAGCTCCTAAAAACAGAGGAGGCTAACTTCACGGCACCCATGCAAATGGAAAACAGATGCATGACCGCTGAATCATACACCAATGCACTGTACGAACACATACATAAATGCATGGAGCTAGCCATAACCAACAGAAAAAAAAAGACACTCTCCTCCAAAAAAAGGTAGCCAATCTGGTGGTCCCCTGCCATTAAACTCTACAACAGAAGGAAGAAACTGTTGCAGAAAAAAGGTTAAGTCCTAAGACTGGAAAAACTCCCTTATTAACCTCAACAAAAAATTGAGATCCCTCAGCAAAACCTCTTAAGCTTGCTATGAAGGCAGAATTGCGATACACACTAAAAACTACCACAAAGCCTTTTACAGTTGTATCAAGAATCTACACGGCAATACCCAGATTTGCAGAGTTACTGCACAACAGTACCTCCTATATGGAGCAAATAGAAACTGCCAACATACTGCCCCCTCCCCCCCGCACATACACACCATCAAGGAGGCGTCTGTGGTCACTGTGGCTACTGGAGGGAGCTCAATGAAGGGTCTATCCCGAGTCACTAGTGGGGAGACCATCCACCAGGAAAGGTGCCTTTTGCATGCTTCTGTAATCATGATCATGTGAGACATGGGCAGCTGTTGTGAACAGAAGCCACTGAAGGAACCTCATGTGAAAGCGGGCCAGTGGGATTAGAAGAATGGCTGCTGCCATGGAACACAGTTTGAAGGACGAACCTGACTTGGATTCTTTTGCTCTGCATTAGCATCTGTACTTGTTGACTATTTGTAGACACCCTTTTTTGCGGTAGCCTTGCGGACATGTTCTTTGTGTCCAAGTCTGCTCCTATGTAGTTGATAGACTGATAGGGCAACAAGGCAGATTTTTCAAAGTTTATTGTAATGCCTAGCTGGGAGCAGATTGTCTAGTCCCTGGCTTGTAGAAGTTGATGCCTGGTAGTAGCAGTGAGGAGCCAGTCGTCTAGATATGGAAACACCTGGAATCCTTGATGTCTCAGGTGAGCCGTGACCACTGCCATACATTTGGTGAACACCCTGGGGGCTGTGGCAAGACCAAAGGGCAGAGCTCTGAACTAGTAATGACTGGCTCCCCGCTAGAAGCAAAGAAATCTCCTGGAGCACCTGTCCATCTTGATATGGTAGTACGCGTCCTGAAGATCTATCGAGCACATCCAATTGTCTTGACCCAGAAAAGGGTAGAATGGACTGGAACGTGACCATCCGAAACTTTGTTCTCTGTACAGACCTGTTTAGTCTGCTGAGATCCAGAATCGGTCTCCAGTCCCCTGTCTCTTTTGGTACCAAAAAAAACCTTGAGTAAGTTGCGGATCCATGCTGGTCTGCCGGGACTTCCTGGATGAAAATTTCTATTACTGCTTGGTCCTTCAGATTGGGTGGAACATCTGGAAGGCATTTCCTTGATGCTAAGGAGGGGTTGACAGAAGGGAATTTTGTAACCTCTGGATATAATGGACCATACCCATCTGTCTTGTGTTAAATTTTGCCAGGCTTTTGGGTACAGTGAAAGTCTTCCCCAACTGCCTTCAGAGGTGAGCAGCCGGGCAACCCTTCAGGGATGCTGAAAGGGCTCATCAGAGAAGGATTCTCTGTTGCCCAGGTTCTGTGGACCCCCTCTGCCACAAGGGCGGCGTCTGTTATTGTTTCCCCTCTGCGCCTGGAGGAAAAATCGCTACGTGTGTCAGGCAAGGCTCCCTGGGATTTTGACTGAGGAAGATGGCGTCGGCTGACGCTTTTATACCCCAGGCACTCTGATGTCGGGGAAAGGGCGACATCAGCCGACGCCAGACCCAGACTTTGGAATCCGGCCGACCGAAGGGCTGCCTGAGGCAGGACAACCCATATGTAAGGACTGCAGATGCATCCTTGAAGGACATCCACATTTTGCCACTCTGACCTTTGGGGTACTGTCTAGGAGTGGAAAAATGGACTCCCACGGCAGAGAAAGTCTTGCCTTCTTGCTCTCACCTAGTCAGTGTCTTTCACCTGTGGTCCAAAAAGAAAGGAACCATCAAACGGAGTGTTGGTGAATGACGCCCGAAAGGGTTCCGCAAAATTACACAGCCGCATCCATGCATGCCTCCTAAGGGCCACACCCGTACCTGTGGCTCTTCTTGCACCATCGGCTGCATAGGAAATGAGCCTCATGGAGGAGTTAACTACAGAATTAAGCATCACCAGCTGGGAAGCTACTTTAGCTTGAGCACCCTTAGCTGATGGATCTTGAAGGGCATCTCAGAGCTCTTTCAGGAGATCCCTCTGAAGCCGGGTAAAATGACACAAGTAGTTCAGTGACCTCATAGAAAAGGTCACTGAAGTGAACATTCGCTTTCCGTATATGTCCATGGTCCTAGACTCCTTGTTAGGAGGATGGACAGACAAAGAGGTCTCCGCTAACTCTTTTTTGGTGGCTGCTGCTACCACTATGGCATCAACAGGAACACCTTTGGTAAGGAACTGCTTATCCTGGGGTGCTGTGATGAATTTGCTAGGTCTCCTCAGAGTTGGTTCCACTGTATCCGGAGATGACCAAGCCTTTTGAGCCACCACTGCGATAAGTGGATAGAAAGGCAGAGAAACACAGGAGGTGGAAGGTCAGGAACTAAACGCATCCAGAAATACAGATTGATCCTCTGTATGGGCTAGGGGATTCCAGTTCTCCCTCTGCTTAAGCATTTCTAGCATGTCCAAGAAGGAATCATCAGAGGGGGATCTCGGGGACCATTCCGAATCATCTAAGTCTGTATCAGAATTGACAGACTCAGGGAAGTTAATGTGCTTTCTCTTGCACTTCTTACGAGAGGGCTCCTCTAAATGATCAGGGAAGGCCTCGGAACAAGAGGAAACACCCAATGGGGTGCCCTGGAGCGCCGGTTCCCTACACTTGGGGTCTGGAGGAGGAGCAGAGGTTGGCACAGGCACTACAGAGGACGTTGCTGGTGTGGCCAATAGTGGAGCTGACTCAGTGGCCAGCACACTCCTGACATTGAGGGCATCCCTACCACAATGCAGAGAAAGCTCCGGTTCAGAGGAAATTGGAATCTCTCTCTGCACCGAGGGAGACTGCTCCGAGGCCGATGTAGGAGCCGAGCTCACCTGCACCGAAGCTCCGAGAGGGAGAACAGGGTCGCCAAGGGTCCGATGCCACTCACCCCCTCAGAGCCGAGGGAACCCCAGTGACCAGATCCCTCGACGGAAGGCACCACAGAGGGAATCTGAGCCAACGTCAGAACCGAAGGAGATAGTTATCGGAGCCGACGATTCCACTAATCGAACCCCAACGAACGCCGGCTCCGAACTCATTGGAGTCGGAGGAGGAACATCGATAGAAGTGGATGGAGCAGACACCTGTTGGGGAGGGCTGGACATCTTGGAAAGTGCCTGCGACTTTAGCAACCTACTGACCACTCTCTCCACATCGTGATCAGACAGCCTAGAGGATCGAGAGGAGTAAGAGGATCGGTGACTGCGCTCGCTCTGAAACAAAGGAGACAGAGGAGCCGAATGTACCGATTGCAATGAAGGGAACCTCAGCCTCTTGTGGCTCTACGAATGCTCTGAAGTTTCAGCTGGTGCCAACGAGGAGACTATCGGTGCCAGCCAGAACCAAAGTAGAAGTTGAGTCTGAACAGAGGACGGCTCGGTAGATTTAGGGGATTACACAGGCTGAGAGCTCTTGGTCGGTGAATCCTGGGGTTTTAAAAGACCCCTAAGAATAAGCTTATTCTTACGCTCCTGCAGGTCTCTTAGACTAAAGGCATGGCAGACAGAACAAGAGTACTTCAGGTGCACAGCGCCTAAACAATAGACTCAAGAAGTGTGCCCATCTGTCAGACATTTTCTGACAGCATGGGTCACACTTCTTGAATCCAGACACTTTGGATTCCTTTGACATCCTGAAAGAAGGAAACAAATACAACTGCCAAAGCAAAATACAAAAAAAACCCCACTATACTACAAAATTTTTTTTTTTTTTATAGGAAAGCCTCAAACTTAAACGGCCAGCCTATGAAAGAAAGGTAGAAGGAAAGCCTCTAACCTAAACGGCTAACCTGACAAGAAGAGGATGGGGGAGGGGTGGGGGAGAACGCTCTGTTAAGAGTTCTATAAGGAAAAGGGATACTACAACTAAACACTAGCTATCACAAAAAACAAGACTAATCGTTAACAATAAAACACTGAAAATCTAGAATTCTAAGTAAGAAAGTTATACAAAAAACTTTATACGAGCCTGAGCCAGAAAAACAACACCTCACAGCTGAAGCAAACGAGATCTGGGTAGCTATCACTAGGCATCATGGGATAAGGGGTAGCTTCGAGCCAGTAAACAGCTCTCGAGCTATAGAACATGGCAGAGTCGGAGCAGAGGATAGTCTCCGATCCCAACCAGCAAGAACGAAGGCGAGATAGACAACTTAACATTACAGCTTCCATGGGGTCCAACAATACCCCTGGCAGTGTTCTACATGAACTACAAAGTGAACAGTCACCACACCTGTATGGCCTGTTCAATCAGAGCTTCACCTCAGGCTTTGCCTCTACAGAATGGTGCATTGCTACAGTTATCCCTCTCCATAAAGGGGTATGGACTACAAACCCTGGGAATTATCGCTCCATTAGCCTGAAGAGTCTGCTATGCAAGCCTATGGAGCAGATCATCTACCTAATTAACAAGGATATAGGGAATCTCCAAACTCTGGATCCCATGAAATTTGGTTTTGTGAAGGGTAGATCATGCCTGCTCAACCTGGTTGACTGAGTTAGTCATCAGACCTGTGGATGAGGGCAAGGCAGTTCATACAGACGATCTGGCCAATGCCTTTGATACCATTCCCCACTCAGGAATTATTGATACACTCCCCAAACTAGGCATCAACCCCTATATCTCTAGGTGGGTTGCAAACTGGCTAACAGAACCCACAGTGTGAAAGTAGCAGACAAAGTCAGAATGCCGACCAGTCACGAGTGGAGTCCCACAGGGATCGGTCCTAGGTCCTCTCCTGTTTGGCATCTGCTTCTCAGTCGTCCAGGCCAACACGGAGGGACTCTAGCTGACCAAGTTCGCCGATGATTGTAAGCTGGGACCCATTGTCAACTCTCCAAGTGATGCAGACATCCTACAGAAAGGCCTCTGACACCAACGACTGGTGTCGTAACCATGGCCTTAAGCTTAATGCCAAAAAATGCGTAGTCATTCCCTTTGGGGAAAAACTCCGTTCCCACTAATTACCACATTGATGGTAGCCCACTGAAGGCGTTATAAGAGATCTGGGGACACAGGCTGACAGCAACCTCTCTGGCCACCAAATTGCCACTGTGGTCAGAAAGTCCTATGTGGCACATCTCATTACCAAGGTTTTGCATCCAGGAAGAAAGAGGTCATCTCTCTATTCTTCCCTCATTAGACCAAGCATGTATAATGCCTCACTTGGCATGTACCTCCGTAAACACGTGCAATAGCTGGAAAGGCCAAAAAAGTACCTCGCAAAGAGGATCCTAGGCCTTAACACATGCCCTACATGGACATATTCCAAAAACTCCAGCTTTTCTCAGTCTCGTATCATCTATTAAGAGGCGATCTCTGCTGGACTTACAAAGCCATGTCTGACGCAGCCCTGTTAGAAATGTTACACCTAAAGAAATCCCAACCCCTCTGCACCACACACTCCAGGAACCTCAACCTTATTACCACAATCAACAGAACATGCTGGAGGGACAGGTTCATAACCCA
>NC_056744.1:569282777-569342777 GCF_019279795.1 Protopterus annectens | reverse complement strand
GAACAGGTCAAGTTCTCTGTCTGAACCTGTCCAGATCAGGGCTATATCGTCGATATAGCGAAGGTAGAGAGCTACTCTGTCGAACCCTTTAAGGTGTTTCAGAGTGCTAGCCTCCCATGCACTCAGTACTAGGTTGGCGTAGGCTGGGGCCATTTTGGACCCCATGGCAACTCCTTTGAGCTGCTGGTAAATGATATTGTTGAAGCTGAAGAAGTTGTTGTCCAAAACCAGCTTCAAAAGTGTACAGAGAGTGTTGGCCCTGTTAGGGTGCATATTTCTAACCTTGGTGAGGTACTCATACACTAGTTGGCAACCTGTTTCGTGGGGTATGCTGGGGTAGAGGGCCACTATGTCAAGGGTGACAAGTGTTAATTTTTTGGGGTGTTTGGAGTTTTGAAACGTGTGGATCCTGTTGAGGAATTCCCACGAGTCTTTTAGGTAGAATTCTGCAGTTTGTGCTATGGGGTTGAACACATGGTCCAGGAGTTCAGAAATGAACTCTGTTTTTGTCTTTTTGGAGGACACAATGTGTCTGAGTGGGGGGTTGGCCGCATTTTTGTGCAGTTTGGGGATGCCAAAGAGTTTCCCTACTTCTGGGGAATCTACTTCCATGAATTCTAATTCTTCCTCTGAAATGGCTTTCAATCTGGCTAAGTGGACAAGCGTGTTGTCTATTTCTTTGAATTTGGAGAGCACCTCTGTTTTGTGGGTGATCTTGAAGCACCTTTCGTCTTTTAGGATATCTTCCATTTTACTGATGTAGACAGAGGTGTCCATAACTACAATGCCTGCGCCTTTGTCAGCTTTCATCACTGTGAGGTTTTTGTTCCTTCTAAGTGAGTGAAGCGCTGCTCTTTCTTCCTTGGATAGGTTACTGAAAACGCTATCTTTTCTGGCAGCCAGCATTCTGATCTCGTTCTCACATATTTTGGAGAACACCAGGATGTTTTGGTTGAGAGTGGGGTTAAAGGTGCTCTTTCTCCTGAGCACTGTTTTGTCATAGTAAGTGTCCCCTGAGCTATCTGTGCTAGGGTGACTATGGGTAGAGTTGATGTCTCTACCTGAGAGGGAGCCCGGTATCTGGCTGGGTCCAGGAGCAGAGTGGCTCGTCCTGAGTAGGGGGTAGTCCGTGGGATCACTGGGTCCCAGGTCATGGGAGAGACTGGCTCCAAGGTGGGAACAGTCTGCGGGTAGTCTTAGGAGGCTGGAAGCCTCGTGGACTAAGTCAGGTAGAGGGGTACTAGTACGTGGTGGCCTGTGATCTTGGCTAGTCCCTGGGTATGTGAAAGCAGTGGCGTTGGGCTTTGAATGCATGAGTGCAGACCACCTGGTGTCTTCCACAGAGGGAGGTGTGGGAGGATGACCTGATGCTGGTGTGGTGTAAACTAAGGTGCCTGTGGGCTCAGTTATCTGATCCTGACTGAAGAGCGACAGGCTGAGGTTAATACTGTGGTAGCTGGTGGGAGTAAGCCTCTCTAGTGGCATATGTGGGGCTTCTGGTGTGCCTTGAACTGGATAGGCAACAGCGTGTTGGGAACTACCAGCGTGGAAGTGACCTGGGATGCAGGTGCTGTGCGAGCGTGTGGGTATGGCTTCATTGTGGGTGTGAGGGAGCTTGGATGCAGCTTCTGAGGAATCTCTAACATTACCAGCTTTAACCATTCCATAAACATTAAAAGAGTCATTAACATTGATGCAATCATCTACAATTTCATTGTGGGAAGCCTTCGCACTGTTATTGACTATATCACATGTTCCAAAACCTAAATTGAGAGGTGGGTGACCAAAAGAAGGGGTTGTCGTTTGGTTGGAGCCACCTTTGTGTGCCGTAAAGGCACTTCTGCTGTCGGAGGTATGCCTGCGAGGAATGATGGCCACAGTAGCAGACGGGGCAGCGACCACGTGCTCTGCGTCATGCGTGTGAGTGTGTCGGGCCAAATGATTGGTAGCAATGCATGCTTCTGCTTTGAAAGTACGTGAATCGGTGACGAATAAATCAGACACATTGTGCGGTACAGAGAGCAAGGAGTTAGAAATACAGGCTGTACCATTATGGAGTGACATATCCATATCAGGCTCCGGGCCTGACTGATTTAATGGGGATTTGAACGCTTGGTGGGAGCCAGGCGTGCATGCGTTAGTGGTGCTTGTGAGGTGTGTGGCAGGGATTAAACTGGGTATGCCTGTGGCGTCATGACTGGTTTCAACATTAAAGCAAGTGTTAACAACTGTACTATAATTTATTACATTCTGATCATTGTTGATGCCAACATTGAAAGAAGTTACCGAAGGGTAGCGTACTTCTGCGTGGTCAGAAATATCTGGGGCAATACCAACACCGCTATAACAAACATTGCTGAAACTAGAAGAACTGCACATATCACCAAAATTAGGTACTCAGGTAGTTGTAGAAGGTAACGAGGCAGCAGATACTACAGCAAATTCAGAACAAGCAGACATACTTGATGCAGATGAAAAAGAAACATTGTTAAGCCCTGTGGATTCAGCGGGATTACTACCCGTGTTGCAAATGTCTGTGCTAGGATTAACTGTAGAGCAAATGTTGGTACTTACGTGCTCAAAACTTGTGACATTATTTGAATCAATCATATCAAATTTTTTATTTTTGAATATGTGCTTCAGGTTTAATTGTCTGCAGAACAGTTTGAGGTCAAGAATGACTTCGGTGGTATTTAGGCGTTGCTGCGGAATAAAGTTTAGTCCTTTCTCAAGCAAGTCATGTGTCCCTACGCTCAGGGATTTATTAGAGAGGTTAACCACATTGCTGTTTGTGCTGTGGTCAGCTGTGACTATCGTGGGGGCTGATACATAGAACATTTATATATATATATCTATATCTATGTGTGTGTGTATATATATATATATATATATATATATATATATATATATATACACACACACACACACACACACACACACACACACACACACACACACACACACACACACACGGTATAAAGTGTACCCACTCCTGTTAAAATGCCAGGTTTTTGTGATATAAAAAAGAGGCCACAATAAAATCATTTCAAAACTTTTTGCCACTTTTAATGTAACCTATAAACCTGTAGAATTCAATTTAAAAAACAAATCTGCTAACCTACAATAGCTGGATGCATGTTTGCACACCCTTAAACTAATACTTTGTTGAAGCACCTTTTGATTTAATTGCAGTATTCAGTATTGGGTACCCTCCTGCCATCAAAGACGCACTGATTAACCCCAAATAAGGTTCAGCTGTCCTAATTGGATTTTCCTGACATTCATCAGTTGCCTGCTATAGCAAAAGCCATGGTTTGCAGAGAGCTTAAAAGCATCAAAGGGATCTTATTGTTGAAAGATATCAGTCCGGAAAAGGGTACTAAAAAAATTTCCACAGCATTGGATATACCATGGAACACCGTGAAGACAGTCATCGCAAAGTGGAGAAAATATGGGACAACTGTGACAAAGAACTGGATGTTCCTCCAAAATTGATGAAAAGACGAGATGAAAACTGGTCAGGGAGGCTGCCAAGAGACCTACAGCAACATTGAAGGAGCTGCAGGAATTTCTGGCAAGCACTGGTGGTGTACTACATGACAAGAATCTTCCGTATTCTCCATATGTCTGGACTGTGGGAAAGGTTTGCAAGACACAAGCCTTTTCGTACACAGAAAAACATCCAGGCCTGGCTAAAATTTGCAGAACAATACAAGTCTCCCAAAAGCATGTGGGAAAGTGTGTTATGGTCTGATGAGACCAAGGTTGAACTTTTTGGCTACAACTCCCAAAGGTACTTTGGCGCAAAACCACTTTTTGCATCACCAAAAGAACACCATCCCTATGGTGAAGCATGGTGGTGGAAGTATCATGCTTTGGCATTGCTTTTCTTCAGCTGGAACTGGGGCTTTAGTCAAGGTGGAGGGAATTATGGACAGTTCTAAATACCAGGCACTTTTGGTCCAAAACCTTCAGGCATCTGCTAGAAAGCTGAAGATGTTGAAATTCAGCTTTCAACATAATGATCCCAAGCATACATCCAAATCAACAAAGAATGGCTTCACCAGAAGAAAATTCAAGTTTTAGAGTAGCTCTGCCAGACCCCAGACCTAAATCCAATAGAAAATCTGTGGGGTGACCTGAAGAGTGATGTGCACAAGAGATGCCCTTGCAGTATGACCGATTTTGGAGTGCTTTTGCAAGGAAGAGTGGGCAAATATTTCCAAGTCAAGATATGCTATGCTTATAGAATCCTACCCAAGAAGACTGAGTGCTGTAATTAAATCCCATGATTTATTGTTTTGTAATTTTTTTTATATCTCCAAAAACATACACATTGTTGTAAAAACATATGTACTTGAGTGTATATACTTGCCAACAGAGTGGAATCGTGCATGACTTTGATATAGTAAGTCTGGCTCCTGATGTATTAACTGTGGTTACTATATCGAAAGATTGCAAGGTCTACCAGACTGATCTTTTTGGAAGCAAGATACAATTAGTGAGTTTGGTGCCTTCAAGTATTTCTGGTGGGCATGGGCAGGGTTTGAAGTGAATCATGTTGTCTGATTTGTTTGGTATAATTGAGTGAACAAATGTGTGGTGTGGGTTAAGTGTGAAGGACCTGGAGTGTGTGTGTGGTTGCAGTGTATAGTGTGTGTTGGCAGCTAGTAGTGCTGTCACAGTAAGATTTTTGTTTATAGGAGTGATCTGTTTCATGTGGTCTATCTTCATTAGTTTGGTTTTTGTGTGGAGTTGGAAAATTGCTGATGTTGCTGCTTAGTGTGCGAATGTTTTCTGTTTTGGAATGCTGATCTTCTTTATCTTGCAAGAAAAGGTGAGCTGCTGGTGTTCCAGGTGTCCAAATGAGCCAGCCTTTGAAACGAGTGCTTTTCTGACCGCTTTTTTCTTCATGCTTGTATTATATTGTTGGTGTGCCATTGCACTCTGTTAGGCTTGCTCAGAGCTTGTACTATTGCTACATACTGATTAAGACCTGCTTTGCTGAATTTTTCCTGAAATCAGTCGGTACAAGTCCAGTAAAGTCTATCTTTCTGAATTTAGCATGTAATGCTACTTTATTTGCTAAAATTGACTTTTATGTTAGTGTGCCAGTGTTTTTTGTTAGTCTAGAACACTATTCTGTATTTATTGTACCGATTATGTGCTACTACTCTAAATTTGGCTGAGATTTTGTGAGCTGCCCTCTATTTAGTTAGAGCCTCAGTGGTCTCTTCTAATCTTCATTCCCAACTGACCATACTGCAGCCAGGGGACTTCTTGCATCACCCTTTTGCTCATCAAGTCTTAGCAGCACAGGTTGAAGCCTTGCTGCAACAAGTTGGATCCAAGCTGAAACAAATGTCTGTAATTCCTAGCTTTAATAATGCCACTGATAGGTGCATAATAAAATAAGAACCAACCTTGTTGTTTTAGCTAGTTTAAGGAAATCAGTTGATAACCATTAAGCAAGCCAGAGTTTTCTATCTTGCTCTTTGTATGAGATTCTGGAAGCTTCTTGCGTACTGACAGCCACTTACTTCTACCACACAAACTGACTTGAGAGTTATTATAAGTATTAAATCTAAAACGTAGCATCTGCTGTAAATCTTTATTCATTCCTTACTGTTAGGACTCCGGTTCTGTCCTTGGAACAGACACAGCTGTTACCAAACTCGCGCCAGCTAAAAATTCTCACCTAAGACCTACCCGCAATGCCCCTCTGTCTCTCCAGATCTCATTTGCCACATTTATTGTCAGACATGCCAGCCCTCCTCTCTCAAGCAAGTGTAGTGTTTTTGTAATTTATCTACATCGCTTCCTCCTCTAGTCAGTTTTTCCATATATATATATATATATATATATATATATATATATATGTATGTATTCTTTTTGTCTGTAAGCTTATATACATTCTTTCTAAAACTTGCCCTCTACCTTGGGTAGTTCTTTTATACCCTCGTTGGTACGGTCCCTCTCCCCTACCTTTGGTAGGCCCTTCCCTGCCACTTTGCGGTATTTCTTAGTACCATTGTTGGTACTCCTCTCTTTTCTATCTGTTTAAAAAATAAATAATTTTTCTTTAACCTTGCTGTTTGGTTAATTTGTAGTTTTAGGACTTTAGTGTAGTTCCATGATGTCTGATAAAGTGAAACTAGGATTTAAACAGTGTGTTAAGTGCGGGCGTATATTGCCCAATTCTGACTCATTTCCGGTGCGTTTATTGTTTGGGGGTTGACCCGATCAATGCTTGTGATATTTGTTCCAGCTTTAGCAACTGTACATTGGCTGAGCATAAGAACAAGCTGATTCTGAAGGGTATGATAAACTCCCTTCTCGGAGGCTCTTTCTGAGATGGGAGGTCTCACCACCTCCTAATACTAAGAAACATAGAGAAATGGAGTCACTCTGTTCCGACATCTCTGTCCTCCTCGGAACTGAGTCGACACCTTGCTTCTTCCGTGCCTTCAGCGCAGACTATTTAGGCACCAGGCTCCATGTTTTCTCCCTCTGTTTTTCTTCTTTCGGCTTTTCCCGTTTAGGGGTCGCCACAGCGGAACTCCGGTCCGCTAATGATTGGCAGTAGATTTTTACGTTGCTGAGGTGCCAGTTTGATGCCCAGCCTTCAATGAAGGCATGCCCATTTACACGTCTTTCAAACGTCACTCTACCGCAGGTAGGACGTGCTGACTCCACACAGAAGGTGCTTCAGCTGAGAATCGGACGAGAGAACCTCTTGCTGTAAGGCGACAATGCTACCACTGCAGCGTCTTCTCCTTTGTTGCCGCCCTTAATTCTGACTCCAACCACTGTACCAGCTTCGGCACCATCCTCTGTGCCGACCTTGGTTTTGACACAGGCTCTGACTACTGATCCTACATCGGCACCATCCTTTTCCTCTGTGCTGATGTCTTGTACGGCTCCACTGACAGTCTGTTCCAAAGGTCGAACACCTTCCCAGAACCAGATATTTTCCCACTTATGAACCCTTTTTGGGACACCAGTTTAGTCCATTTCCGAATTCCGAATCCTGGATCAATCCCAAGGTCTGCTGTCTTATCCTGTGGGACTGAATCGCCCCAATCTCCACAGCCTCAAGCTCACAGCTTGATTTCTCCACTTCCAATAATTGCCAGGCTACCTGATATTTCGTCTCTGTTTGCAGGATTCTTTTGGCATCACACAAACCTTCCACCAGGAAATTTTATTCTAGTAAGTGGGCTAGGTTCTGTACATGGGCCAAAGATCGTAACATACTCTCTTTCCATGCCTATTCAGAAGATCCTACAATTCCCAACTACCTTATTACGCACAGGAGTTTCAGCATTGGCAATTATTGTGCATTTAGCAGCTACTGCAAATTTTCACAGTGGAATTGACCTTTCTTTTATTTAACACCGACTGTGCAAAACCTTCATGAAAGGAGTATTACATGTTAATGTCAAGCCTCGTATAGAGCCTTGGGAGTTGACATTGGTGCTTCAGTCGTTAACAAGTCCTCCTTTTGAGCTTTCTAACTCGTGATATGAAATTATTGTCTTGGAAAACTCTACTAGTAGCCCTTACCTCAGCAAGAAGAGTATCTTTGTTGCAGGCCTTTAGTATCAGGAGACCTTACTTGATTTTTCATAGGAAAAGTGTCCCTACATACTGACCCCTCCTTTTTGACCAAGGTCATTTCTGGATTTTCCATTAATCAATCTATTGACCTACCGGTTTTCTTCCCTCATCATTCAAATAGAGGGGAATATCTTTTGCATGCCCTCTATGTTCTTAGGCAACTTTTTTTTCTATTTGGACAGAACAAAGTCTTTCAGAAAAACTGAAATTGTTTGTGGCCTTTGCAGGACCCAGACTGGGTAGCCCTTTCTCCAAAATGACTATCTTCTTGCCTCAAACGCCAGTACTTTCATCTACCACCAGAACAAAAGTGTCTTTACCTTCCAGAATTAAGACTCGCTCTACTAGATTGATGGCTACTTCAGTGGCTTTTCATTCCATAGCCTCTATAGATGATGTCTGAGCAGCAGCCACTTCGGCAAGACCTCATAACTTTAGCACTCATTACAAATTGGATTTGGCCTCCAGCGGACGAGCATCTTTTGGTTCTGCGGTGCTCATGAATGTCCTTCCTTAGGGCCACCCAGAACTGAAGTAGCTGGGGACTCTGTCCTAACAATAAGGAATGAATAAAGATTTACATCAGATAAAGAAGTTGTCTTGCCTAACGTTCCGTCTGTGTTGTAGATCTTTATTCATTCATTACTTCCTGCCCTCCTCCTCCCTGCCTGGACTCTCTGTGCACTTTAGGATTTCGTAATCCAAGGAAACACTGGTTCCAAAACACCAAAAGCACAAACCAATCAGACGGCTCCTATAAGGTTGTCCCTCCTCAACAATTGACTGCACGATAGTGTCAGCAGAAACATCATTCACATGGATAAAAACTGAAGTTTAATTCCTCCAGCAAGTAGACACCAGAGTAAGACTAGCAATAAAAACAATACAAATAGTTCTGATATTACACCAACAGATTAAGCGCTTTCATCTTCTTACAGAAGACTTCATCTGAATAAACAGAACACTTCTGATGAGGTCTTCTGTAAGAAGATGAAGGTGCTTAATATGTTGGTTTAATATCAGAGCTATTTGTTTTTATTGCTTGTCTTACTCTGGTGTCTACTTGCTGGAGGAATTAAACTTCAGTTTTTATCCATGTGAACTGGTGTTTCTGCTGACACTATCAGTTGTTGAGGAGGGACAGCCTTTATAGGAGCTCTGTGTGACTGGTTTGTGCTTCTGGACTTAAGGATTTCCTTATTAGTTAAGGTATTTGCTCAGACAGAACCTCCTACTGTCGTGTTATATTACTTTTATACTATAATGGCAGGCAAACTCTATCTGAAGAGACTGAGAGGGGCATTGTGGGTAGGTCTAAGCTGAGACTTTTTGGCTGGCGTGAGCTTGGTAACAGCTTTGTCAGTTCCGAGGACAGAACCAGAGTCCTAACAGTAATGAATGAGTAAAGATCTACTACACAGATGGAATGTTATGGTAAGACATAACTTTTTTTTTTCATCAAAATATATTTTCATACCCCACCAGGTTGTCAGTTTCCACATCCACCTTATACCAGCATGATATTCACCATGTAAAAATTTTTTTATGGTGAGATACTTCAGATATCTCCCTAATCTTTAAAGGTATCTGAGGCATGGGTCTGGCGCACACATTCCTCATGGACATTCCACAGCATCTGCAAAGAGCAGGTCACCTTGCTGGCAGGCATAAGTCCTTAAAGCCTTGGATAAACCTCTACAAATAGTGTCCTACTGGTCATACTTTATTCCTTGGTGTGCTGCAGGAACCCACACCACACTGCACCCACACACACACAAAGGGGGGGGGGTGAAACTGTGCTGATTCTCAGGTGTCAGTGTTCTGCAAGTAATTGGAACACTTAAGTCTCTGCACCCCATAGGTGTGAATGATCTGAGGCACATATCCTTTGATTATATGAAGAAACATGATGGCACTGTTGAGTGTCCAAGGCTGATATCCAGCTTGTCTGTAGCAGCCACTGTACCATCTCTGAAGATGGCGCATCAGTATATTCAGATGATTTCTTTGATTGTTTGTTGGTCCTATCCCTTTGCCAAGCATGACCTGCACCCGTTTCCTTAGGGCTTTGGTGTATTGGCCAAAACTTAATCCACTCCTTAGTGTCTCTTATGTAATGCAAGTTTTCTGTCTACCAACATGGCCATATCAGATCAGGATAATGTAAACAGCATTGCCCAACACCAGAAGCTTCAGTAAGAAATTTCCCTGTATATAAGCTATCTTTACCCTAGAAAATATTGTGAATTATCACTGAAAAGTGATTTGCAGTGCAGTGGGTAACACATCCTCCTAAAAAGACCTAACAGTCCTTTACTGAATGTCGTCCTGGTGCACTCATAATCCTCCGTAATTCCATGACGCTGAGCTTTTGTATGGCAAGATATTTCCAAAATGGCTGCACACTGATGAGCACATTGGTTTCAGCTCTCCCAAAAAGCCATTGAATCTGTTTAGTCTGCGTAAAATTCTGTCACTGGTCAGTAATTATACTGCCTCGATGAGAGGAAACCAACTAGAAAATGAGAAGAGAACTGTGGCTGGGAAGAATCCTGTGGCTGTTCTGTAAAAAGTAGTTGGTTACATCTGTGGTACGGGAGATGGCCTCTAGTAATTTTGAGGAAAAAAATCAAATTTACTCTGTGGTAGTTATAATCCTTCACGGTTTCATTAATTTTTGTAAACTCAACAAAAGGCAGAAAACTAGAAGATTTAGCGAGCTATTCAGATGAGCAGATAAAAACTGCAAAAAAAAAAACTGCAAAAAAAAAACAAAATTAAGAAAAAAATGAGTGAGGTTTCTCAAGAACAGTAGTTTAAAAAAAGTGATTCCAGACCCCCTTCTGCATTTTGCTGGCATTTCCAACGTCTGTTGGAATATTTTACTCAACCTCCTGGTTGTATAAAAAAAATGTGCAGACATTTCCAGACAAATGTGTGGGATTTCCTTACCTTGTTGCTCTTTTTGAAGTGCCAGAGATTTACATCTTTTTTGTGTAGACCCATTTCCCCTTATGTCCTTTCCCAACATACTGACAGTTTCTTTCCTGCCTTCTCACCCTTCCTATTCCTAATACCTTGTGTAATCTACTGACTAGTCTTTCCTTCCATCTGTTCATGCTTCTATTAACATTTGAACCAACTGTGGTCATTGTTCTCCTCCCCATGCCCTTTCCATATCTCAAGGACTCTTGGTAGGCCTCTTTTCAACCACTTGTCATTCTACACCATATATTTGTAGAATTTCACCCCATTCTAATATTCTGTCTCCCTGATAGTTCCCAATAAATTATTTTCCTTTCCCACTCTTCGTTTTCCTCGATAGCTGAGCCTGCTCAAAAGTGTGGTTTACCTAGTCATTTGGTCTTTAACTCCAATCCCACCATAATTCCTGTCAAGGTGTTTTCCTGCTAGTGTAACAAGAGGTTCGAGTTTACTTATCCCTTGGATTTGGCTCAGTATAGTCCAGATGTCTAGTCAGTGTCTATCCTGCTTCTTCAACTCCCTAGTAGTATACCTTTACAGTTGACATACCTCTCACACCGTCAGCACATATCTCTGAATTTGCAGAAGATAAATTCTCATTTGTGTAGCCATATAGTAATCCTCTAGGTCTGGGGAAGCTCCCCCTCCCTGCTCCATAGAACTTGACATTTTGCTCCCACTCTATCCTTGGTTTGCCTTTCCCATAGAAAATCAGTGATATCTCTTCTAAGCAAGTTCCTTTCATCTTTTGTGGGTCGTCTGCAGATAAATGCTTGACTGAAGTTGAATAGCAGTACTGGAAATCTTTACTGCATGTTTTCAATGGTCTGTTTCTATTTGTGTACTCATTTCTTAAGCAGTTTTTTCACTGATTCTTTTAGTTCTGTGCATGTCATCTTTTGGGAGTTCTGAGATTGTTATCCACACCCCAAAATAGTTCAGTTGAAATGCCCCCACAGGGTGGGTATTCCTGATCTAACGATGGAGGTTTAATTAATGCAGATTGTTTTGATCTAATCTTCATTTATCTTGTAATTTGCTATTTATTTAAACTGCCTTAACATTTAAAATAGATTCAGACAAGGATATTGAAAGAATGTCTGAGATAAGAGATTACATCATCTGTAAGCATTGGCCAGTTTGTACTCTGTTGGCATTCCATCCCCTAACTTCTGAAAGTCTTATCTTATTGTCTAGTGGTCGTAAGTATAGTGTAATCGGGAGAGGGGAGATCAGGCACCCTTTCCCAATTCTTCTTTTGGACTGGAATTTTTGAGTGACCCTACCATTTATTTTTATTCAGTGTATGCACACGCACCCTGGATCAAAGGGAAGCCCATCTCCCATAAAATGTCCAGTGCACCCTATCAAACGTCTAACCTCATCAACACAAATGGTGATGGACTATGTTAGAGTTTGGTGGAAACAAGTCAACAGAGTTGCTATATGCATAGGATGTGGCTTTACAGGCAGATTGTGAACAAGAACTTCAGTAGAGGATCAAGGAATGAAATGCTAAACTTAAGGCACGCAGCATGAGACTGAGTTACAGATAAGACTGTTGTAATTGCAGTACCTTCCAAGGCCAAAGTGCCAACTCTGTGGGCCTTGTGTGAAGGGCTGCTTTCTTACCAGTATGAAGCCCTGGCAAAACTGGATTCATGTTGGAGACTTGGATAACAACTGAGTTGTCCCCTTCTACAAGGTAGCCCAGCCACTGGTATTGGTAATTGTAGACCAATAAAAACCCCACCAGCCTAATCTTTAAGGTAATAGAACCCATCAGTACAAAACTGCTTACAGTGACTCAACCCAAGCCAGTTTGGGTTTGTAAAAGGAATATCTTGTGTGTAGTACACTGGTTTGAAAAAGTTAAGGAATTTGATATGGGTGGATAGGTACAAATGTCTTACCTTGACCTGGACATGACCTTTGATACAAGACTGCATTTGATCATTATCAGCAAATTAAGCAAAGTGTGTAAACCATTGTACAACTCTTTGAATACCAAACTGGCTCACAGATCCAAGTACGGACTCAGAGTGCTCACACCTCTAAAAGGTTTTAGTGGGGTCCCCTGGAGCCCTTTTTTGAGGTTGATCGTATTTGGCATTTACTTCTGTGATGTCAAAGCCATGAAAACGACCGTTGGCTGAGAAAGGTTGTAGGTCACAGATTTGAAGACTCCCAAATTATCCTTGAGGACTTTGTTTATAAGCCTATGGTTCTGGTACCATGGTATAAAGCCAGTGTTAAATGTGTAGTTTTTTTTTTTTTTTTTTTTTTTTACCGTTGGAAAACATAGGCATGCATGCACTAGCACAAACATGACAGTCATAGCAGAGATTGTTATTGGGGATTTGGACAGTTTTACAGATAATGAACTCTTTTATCCTGTGTAGTCCAGCTGATTAACCAAAGTGCATCTGAAGGGTTCAAGGATATTGCAAGTTCTCTACTCTTTGTAATTAGGTAAGTAATAGAGTATAGTGCTCGCTTCAGCATTTGTCTGTTTAAAGACATAATCAAGAGTGAAACGCCCCAGCGTTTCCTCACCGAAGAAATCCGGGGCCCGAGTTGTATTAACTATGCAGAACACATTAAAGGTTTCAGTTTTTTCTGTTTAATACAGATTTTTTTCTATTGGATTACATTGTTTTGTTTGTATTTTGTTAGGTGTAGAGCACTGTTTTCCATGGACCTTGTTCAAACTGCTCAGAAGCAGTGTTTTGGTTAAGTGACTTGCTTAGAGTTGCACAGTTAGACAGTGGAAGCTGAGGGAATGAAACTTTGCACCACTGGAAACTGCTCATTAACAGTGCCTTCATTTTCTAAGCCAACGCTGTCTGTTGGGCCTAATGTGACCCTGTCACTTTAATTTCTGCAAGTCTTTTTGGTTTCTAATGCTATGATTGGAAAAGACCCCATTCCTAAGTCAAAGTACAATTAAAGTTCGTGAAATTAATATTGTTTCAATCTCTGTTGGCCAGAAGTGCTTTTTGCAGCAGTCACAGTGTGCCCAGAATTGACTTTTCCTGCAGTTCATGCAGAGTTACCTGTATCCTGTAGCACATCTAAATAAGACTGTGAATTCTTTTTTGAGACCCATTGCTGCTACTACTGTTGAAACGGTTTGGTTATCGTCCTTCCATATTGCCATCGTTTCTGCCTGCAAATCCTGGTAATTTATGACTGTTTCTCTCTGTACATAAGACAGTAATCACGGGACTACAGCAGTTTCAGTTATCAGTGCTGCTTTTGTCTTCATGGACTGCTGTCTGGTTTTCTCATCTCTTTCTTGATCTGTTGGTAATGTGTCCTCCCATGAGACAAACTTTCATCATTCTTCATAATGGTTTGTCTCTCATATTTCTTACTTCATTATTAATGTTTGCACAATCCCCAATGCAGCAGTCTTGCCACATTGTGTCTTGCAGGCCATCTGTCATTAGTGCATCACACCCAGCAATAAGATGTGTGACTGTTTCCAGTTCTGTTTTTCAGAACCTACACTTGTCTGTTTCTCCCACATGTTCAGTGGACATTGTAAACCAATGCACATGTAGTCCACTATCCTGGGCCGCTAATATTAACCTTTCATCTTTTCGTTTAAATTCACCTCTCCTTAACCATTCTTGTCAGATCTTTACTGACATGAGGTTACTTCAGTTTTCTATACTTGCAGTTTTATTTATGCCTTTTCCACATTTCTTGTCTTCTCATGTGATCCTTCACCTTATATTCTGTATTGTTTTTGGCACATTCAGTTCCTGCCTGATTTTTGTCTACTGGTTTGGTTTCTATTCCCACTTGACACTTATGCTTCTGTTTAACTAAGCAGGGAAGTCCTCTTAGTTTTGTTCTTCACATTTCAAAACTTTCACCGTGTTTGGGTCTGGTTAGGTCGGCATATATGTATGCACTCCGGTTGCACGTTTGTACATGCAGGCATTTTCAAGGAGAACCATACCTCCTCCAGAATGAAGAATATATACTCTTGGTGTATGCTGTTTTTTTTATATGTTATTTGAGAAGTGTGAAGCATTTTTGTTTTCCTGTCCAACTGATCTAATACCTTTTGGGGCAAGTCAGTCACCCCAAAACTGTAAGTTAGAACATGAGCAAATTGTTTTATAGCCTGGACTTTGTTCCTAGATGTCAGGGCTTTTTTCGCTATTAATTTTAGTCTTCTACTGAGATTTATTTGCATTTGTTTGTCTTATTGTCACTCCTTCATAGTTTCCCAAGTATTCATACACTCCTTGATAAATTCCTTTATATTACAGTATTGTTCCAGACCGATATTTTCTTGGTGCTGTGGCTTTTCTGCTTTAAATGGTACATCTGATGTCATTTTCATTCATTCCAACGTATGGGTCTCTGATCTGGCTTGGCTGTATTTACTCTTAAACTTCTGGATCCGACTTTACCCATAATGTTTCAGAGCCTTGTATTACCTCTGATCTAGTTTGCCACGTCTGTGCTTCAGATGTATGTAGATTGTGATTTCTCAAGCTTTTGGGGTTTTGTTTCTAGAATTTTCATAGGTTCATACTAGGCTGTCTGCCCTAGGGCATTTATAAGCCTAGCCAGAGTGTGTTTGGCTTTCGCCACCCATTTTAAATTAATTTTTCTATGCCCTTTTTCGAGGTTAGTATACTGTGCCTCTGTCTAACAGTGACACAGAAGTGATACCCGGGGTAAACTTACGATCTCCCATCCACTCATCAAGATTCCTGTTGAAGAGAGTCAATGAGGGACTCTGCCTAACCTGGACTGGGATTTTATTCCGGAGTGAAGGGAGCCTCTGGGTTATGAATCTGTCCCTCCAGTATGTCCTATTTATTTCAGTGCTGAGGTTCAAGTCTCTCGAGCGCTTGGCTCGATGGGATTTGGATTTTCTGAAGTGCAGCATGTCCATTAATTCCGGGTTGGACATGGCTTTATAAGTCAGGCACAGATAGCCTCTGAGCAGGTGGTATGCCACTGAGTAGAGCTGGTGTTTCTTTAAACGGGCAGCATATGGCATCTGTTTGAGCCCTTTGATCCTCTTGGTGAGGTACTTTTGGGGTCTTTCCAGTTGCTGCAGGTGTCGGTAAGGTACATCCCAAAAGGGGCATTGTACTCAATTATGGGCCTGATAAGGGATGAGTAAAGAGGCACGATGACCTTCCCTGATCTAGATATGAATCCCTTCATGATTAGGTGGGCTATATAAAATGTTTTTCTAACCACTTTGGCCACATGGTTGTCAAATGAGAGATTGCTATCAACTTGGGTCCCCAGGTCCCTAATTACTTCTTCTGTGCTTAATGGATTACCACCTATGTGGTAATTTGTGGGCACTTTGTTTTTGCCAGAGGGGATGACTATACACTTTTTGGCGTTTTAGCTTGAGGCCATGGCTCTGGCACCAGTTGTCAGATTCTATGAGGCCCTTTTGGAGGATGCTTGTGTCGGCTGGAGAGTCTATTATGGCGCCCAGTTTGCAGTCATCTGCGAACTTGGTCAGCCACAGTCCTTCCGTGTTGGCCTGTACCTCCGAGAAATATATACCGAACGAGAGGTCCCAGGACTGAGCCTTGTGGGACGCCACTTGTAACTGGCTTGGAGTCTGACATGGCTCCAGCAATTCTAACCATGTGGGTTCTGTCCTTGAGCCAGTTTGCAACCCATCTAGTGACATAGGGGTTTATATTTAAGCTGGTGAGCTTATCTATAATGCCTGAGTGGGGTATTGTATTGAAGGCTTTTGTGAGGTCCAGGTAGGCTGTGTGGACCACCTTCCCCTAGTCAGTGGCCTTGGTGACTGTTTCAAAGAAATCGACCAGATTTAAGAGGCAGGATCTGCCCTTAACAAAGCCGAACTGGGTAGGATCCAGTGTCTCTAGGTCCCCAATATCTTTGAGGTCCATGATGATCCTTTCCATAGCTTTGCAGACCAAGCTAGTCAGGCTTATGGGGCGATAGTTTCCAGGATCCGTTGAGGCACCACCTTTGTGGAGAGGGACCACTGTTGCTGTACGCCACTCTTTGGGTACATATCCTGTAGTAAGGCTGAGATTGAACAGTAGTTTTATGTTTGGGTTTAGCTGTTATTGTAGGACGCAGCCCGGGACACCGTCTGGTCCCATTCATGCTGTGTTTTTTGCTTTGGAGAGGGCGGCTCTTACCTGAGCATCTGAGATGTCAGGGGGGGCAGCACTCTGCTGGGATAGATATTTGCCCTTTTGGTGGGGGTGGGGTGGGGAGGAGTTTGCTCTGAACCTGTTAGCTAGCATGTTGGCAATGTCTGTGGGTTCGGTGTATTTTTTGTCATTTTGGACTAATTCTGAACTAATTCGTGAGTTAAAATAGTATATTTTTATTTTTTCTATATCTCTCTGCATTGTTTTTACCTTTCCTCCCTTGTCTTTTATTTGTTTTTTCTGCATCAGGATTTAAAGTCCTTTTTTCCCTACCTATTCCTTTTTTTTAATGGGTACTCTCCTTACTATTGTTTGCAAACCCTTTTTTTTTTTTTTTTTCATCCAGTAAAATTGTTTTCCCTACCCATTCGTAGAATATTTCTTGTACATCATTGCTGGTATATTTTATTTCCATTCCTGTTTTCAGGGAAAAAAAACTTAATTTTTTACTGTCTGGATCTGACTAAAAAGCCAACAGGTTTTAAAAAGGACACTTCTGATGGGCATAAGATAGGCAGTTCTTATGCCCATAAGAAGTGTGTGTATATTTTAGGAGTGGCCCACCTTGAAACTTCCTGTCAGGTTTGTGGATTTCAGTTCTCAGGCCTTAAGTTATCATATCAGTAAACTGATATTAAAGAAGTTGCTGCCTGCATCTGCTACTTCCACTACTGCTTCCGTTTCAGAGAAACGGAAATCTTTTTCGGAGTCTAGGGAGTGTAGAAAATGCACTCTTGCCTGATCTCTGAAAGCTGCTCCAGCCTCTGAGCTGCCAACTAAAGTACTTAAAACATTGGATCTGACATCCTCTGATCTGACGCCAGGGATACTCAAACCTGCTTGGTCTTGGAGCCCTTGTTTTTCACCAGAACCTATCTTTCATGACTGATCACCCTGCTTACAAGAAACTGAGAATGTCACATCTCCTTTCCATGTCATCCTCTATCGGGTCCTCCCGGAGTCTTTATGAAGCACATGTAGATAGGATGATGAGGAAGTTCCTCAGAGCTCTGATTTAAAAGGGACATGGCTCCATCTCCCATTGGATTGATGAGCCTCCAACCTGTATAACGTCAAGTTAGGTCTCCTCTTCTGATCCATCCAGCGATTTTCAAAACTGTTGGATCTGAGTATTCAGAGAGTCTGTGTGGTATCTGAAGATGGCTAGGTCTTCAACTCTGTCATTTGGCGCTGATCTCCATAGGGCAAGATGAGTCTCTGAGCCAAAGCTTCAGTACCTGATCCAGTGGGGTGGTTTTGACTCTGAGGTTTTCAGAACAGTCACTTCACCTTGATGCTTTGGCACTGGATAGCTTTGATCCACCTCCTCCCTCAAGGCAGGAGCCAGGTCTGGGCTGTGAAGTATCTGGAGCTTCTGCTCCAGTGAGGCCAACAAAGGCTTCTCCTGGTCTTTCTGCCTTTGAAGTGGTAGAGAGGGCTTTCTCTCAGCTGAGTGCAGCCTACTCATCTCTTCAGATCCTACCACCCTACGGCCTTCAGATCAGAGTTCTGAGCCTCCTCAACCTATTTCATAGGGACTGCTGGGCCATTTGTGCTTCAAGGCAGTTCCTCTGCATGAACTTTGCCTTTCTTCCGATACCTCTCCAGATCATCCCACTGACTAGGTCCTCTGGAAGAGATCATGCAAAAGGAGATGCACAGATTCTCCACAGGAATCTTTAAACGAAGACACTGACATCAATGAAGGGGAAGGGTCCTCAAGGTCTCCACCAGAAGATGTCTCCTTTGGTGAAATTCTGGAGATACTTAGCTGGAAAAGTGGATGGTCTTCCGATCCCACTTCCCAGGAGGAGTCAGTTTTCCTAGAAGGCTTTTGGGTTCAGCCCATCAATGTCTTGGGTTACTTCATGGCGGATGATTTTATAGATCTTTTCTTGCCAGGCATGGAAGGAGCCAGATACCATATTACCCATTCCTTGTTGCCCCAATAAATTTTTTGCTCTGCCTAAAGACAGACTTCACTGGAGTAATGGGGTTCCTGTGGATGCCATGGTTGTGGCCACAGGCACTAAGAAAGAGCTAGCAGAACAGAGCAGCTTTGTCCAGTCTCCTAACAGAGTCCAGGGCTGTGAACTGATTTGGAAAGCACATTTATGCCTCTGCGACCTTTCCTTTACTGTTGCTTAATTGTTTGGCACATTTCACCAGATTGCAGAGAGAACTGATTAAAAAAACTCTCCAGGTGTGTTCCTGGATTCATGTTTGAGGAAGGAGCATAAACAGTTGTCTTTTCTTCTGGCCACTCATCAGTCTATTTCCATTGTGTCCATGAGGTTAATGTCTCATGCAGTGGAAGGTTCCTCACTGGTGGCTGGTTCAAGCATAGTAGTCAGACATGCCTGGATGCACTTATGCAACTTTGCATAGCCCTTGAGTCTTCTTTCATCAGTGCTCCCTTTGATGGATCTTTCTTGTTTGGCCCTACAGTAAAAGAAATGCTGTCCTTTAGTGAGCAAGATGGAAAGACCTAGTCTGCCTTGGGAATAAGTTTTTCTACCCTGCACAGATCCTTTTCCAGGGATCAGTACAGAGGTAAAAAGATATAGTTTCAAAAGGCACAGGGTCCCTTCAAGAGGAGAATTTCCCCCAGAGGTGGAGGGAAGTTCTAATTGAAGACGCTGCCCTCATGGCAGAAGAGGCCTGCAGAGCCAAGAGTTGAGATCTTCTCAGATGAACCCTTCCAGCTTTCCTGAAGGGTTGCCCAATTGCTGTTCTCTGGATGCATGTGAGGGGAAGGAGCTTGTCTCTGCACCCTAAAGCATGGGCATCCATACCAAGAGACCCTTGGGTGTAAAGAATTGTATCCCGAGGCTATTTCATTTCTTATTTTGCAAACCCTGCCATCCAAATGCAGAAGGCTCCCCGATATTCCCCCCCAGTCAGCAAAAGTCATCCAGGAGGTCCCACCAGACCAGAGAGGATTTGGAATTTACTCTCAAGGTTCTTTTTAGTGCCAAAGAAAATGGGGGACCAGACATCCATTCTGGATCTTGGCAATTTAAATCCATTTGTAAAGAACTCTTAGTTCTGAATGGTGACTTGGTCAGTCCATTCTGCTTTTTCTGAAGGACTATTGAATATGCTCTCTTAATCTCCAGGATCTGTACTATCACATCAAAATGAACACAGTCCCAGAGATTCCTGATCTTTCAGTTTGGGGGCAGTCCTTACCAGTTCAGAGCCCTGCCTTTTGGTCTCACCACAGCCTCAGGATGTTCACCAAATGTATGGCAGTGGTACAAGCTCACCTGAGGCTCTTGGATTCAGTATGTTTCATTACCAAGATGACTGGCTCGCCAATCAGGCATCTCCTTGATAAGGCAAGGAACTACTTACTCCGATTATGCTAGTCTTTAGGAATTGCAGTCAGTTATGTTAACCCATTCCACTCTTGGAATTTATAGGAACTTGTCTGGACACCACCAATCAGTTGGCCCTCCTTGCATCAAACAGTAGAAGTCCATAATATTGCAGGTTCTTCTTCCCCAGAAAAAAAAATAGTCCTTCAGGCTTTAGGATCAGTCATGGTAGCTATTGCCTTGGTCTTGATGGCTCAATTCCACATGCAAATTCTTCAATGAACTGTAGCTGTTCAGTGGTCAATTATTCTATAGGCTTTATCCTATCCAGTAAAATTTTCTCGAGTTTGCAAGGATTCCCTATATTGGTAGGTACAGTCCAACGACATTTGTCAGGGATGACCTTTCAAGTTTCCATCCCTGGTAGCCCTGGTGACTGCACATCCCTTTCGGTTGGAGTGTGGGGCATTTCTTTGAATGGACAGTCCAAGGCCCATGGTCCCCAGAAGAGAGTAATCTGCATATTGGTGTCTTGGAGGTGAGGGCAGTCCTCCTACTATTCCAGGCCTTTCAGGACAGTCTTCCTGCCGGGGCGATTGCTATCCCAACAGACATGTATGTAGTTTTGTACATCAACAAACACTGGGGAAGTCGATCCTATACCCTTTATTGAGAGGCAATGAAAGTGTGGCAGTGGATGATATCCTCCAATCGCTTTCTTAGGACAGTGCATATCAAGGGAAATCCAGTGTGCTAGAGGACAAACTCGGCATGTCCATTCTGATGCTTCACGAATGGTCTTTCAGTCAGTGGTAGAGGAGGTCTTCATCTTTTGGGTTAACCTTGCGATCTGTTCAACTTTCCCGACAACAAGTGCGGCAGGTTCCTTGTCATGATCCCCTCCTCAGGGTGCATTGAGAGATGCTCCAGTCCACGTTTGGCCCTCTGGTCTCCTTTACACTAATCCCCAAATTTCTTCAAAGCACTTCGGTTGAAGAGCAGTTTTGTCCTCATTGCCCCCTTTTGGCATCGTGTGGTTTCCCTTCCTGTGGTCTCATCCTCCACATCCGCCCTGGATTCCTGACCCCAGTCCAGATATTTCTCATCCCTCTGAGATGACACATGCGGACATTGCAGGCTTCAAGTTGACCACATGGTTTCTCCAGTTCTATTAATGGTTAGAAAGCCCAAGCTTTCCTCCCTGGTCCAACAGAGACCACTGTCATCCATAAACGATTCAACTAGAAAGATTTACATGGGTAAATGGAAAGGATTTCTTTATTGGGTCTACCAGAGAGACTTGGATCCTTTTACTGCACCGATTCCTGCTATCCAAGGTTTACTTTCAAGAAGGGGATAATTTTTCAACGGTCAAGAGTTCAGTTGGCAGCCATTCCAAATTTATTATGCTGGTGATACTGCCCCCTAGCTTTTTTTCTTTCTAAACTATGCAAAGCATTCCTTAAAGGTACTTTTCTACTTAAACCTCCAGTTAAAGATCCTACTCCACCCTGGGATGATTTTCTTCGTGTTTCACTGTTGCAGTCATCGCACACAGGTTATCTGCCTGCAGGTAGCCCTCGGTTGGCTTGAATACCAGAGACTTAATATTTCTGCGTTAGTTGCTGTCACTTCAGGACTGACATCCGGTATCAGGGTTATAAAAACAGGCAGCAGACACCATAACATCAGTCTTTCTTGCAGAGGAGCCCGAAGCAGTTGGCACAAGTGCCGGTCGGCCGCTACCGGAGTTTGTGTACAATTTGAATCATCCTGAAGTCTTCTAAAGCTAAGTACCCTGTTGGGGATCCTTTTTTCTTGCTCTTACCAATGTCAGAAAGAGTTAACTGTCTTGCCTGTGGAAAGCAAATACCACACAGAGATTTTCATTCTTACTGTCACCTGTTTAGGCCCAGACCGCGATGTACCTTGCTGTCAGTTTTGTGCCTTGTTCAACACTCGAACCATTCATCGTCTGGCCCTTGTCACTAAATTCTTTCGTTCTCTATCTCCATATTCCGTAATGTCTTCGGTTAAGCCATCCGACTACCAATATTCCGAAAAAAACGCAAGGATAAAAGCAGAGACAAGACTGCACAAGTCCAAAGCTGCCGCCGACGCTTCCGTTAAGCTAGTCACCAGCTCACCGGTACTCAGCGAGGCACCTTCGCAGCCCCTGATGCCTGCTTCAGTGTATTCGCAGGCCTCTACTGAGATCCATTCTGAGTCCGGTATGCCATGAGACTCTTCGACTATGGAACCTGCAGATGTCTCTAGTTGGATGGGTCCGGAGCCGCTGAGCAGGCACCGGCTTCTGACTAAGTTCTTCGCACTACTGAAGTTAGAGACAAACCAACAACTTCAGTGTTTTCTAAAACTGAGTTTCTAAGACCAAGAACTTGCGCTATGCCTAGAAAACAGACCAAAGTGCATGCAACTGCTCCCTTGCCACAACATAAAATGCTTAGAATGGCAGAAGACCTTATTATGCTGATTAGGGGAAGTCAGCCTTCCCTTTCTAAGAGAAAAATAGATCAGTCCCCTGCAGCTTCAACAGACCAAGAGTCCGACTCAGAGGTTTCTGATTATGAAGACATGCCCTTATCTGCTTATGAGGATTCGGATGCAGAGGAATCCATTCCCTCTGCCTCTCCTCCAGAAGATTCTTGTGGTGAAACCTTACATGCTTTGAGAGAGCATTTCCATTGGGAATGCCAAGACTCCTCAGTCCAAAAAGAGACCAGAAGAATTTCTAGACTTGCCACAACATAGGCCTTTAGCAATACCCCCAGAAGTTGTTGTTTGTCTTTATGGAATCCAGTTTTGTATACTCCCTGCTCCTAAAAAAAACAGACAGGACTACAGAGTACCTGACTCTCATAAATTCCTACTGCTGACCCAGAGATAATTTCCCAGGGGCCTAAAGGCATCAAGACAACTACAGCTAAGAATCCCATCCCTTCGGACAGGGATTCCAGAGCTCTGGACAGATGAAAGTATATACCTCTGCAACTCTTGCCATTAGGGCTTTGAATTGTCAGTTTCACATGCTGAAGTATCAGCAACATATTATGGAACTTATTAAGCAAAAAGCTACATTTTTGGACTGTGTAGAAAGTAAAGAATTACAGGAAATTATGCATTTTGCCAGCCAAGTCAGCAAGCATACATTGCAGTGTGACTGACACCCTAGAAGCATCTTGCAGGGCTGCAGTCACTGGTTCTGTACAGAGAAAACATGCTTGGCTAAAGGAGCAGACCTTGCCAGACCATGTCAAATCAAAGTTATTAGACGCCCCTTTGAACAAAGACAATCTGTTTAGCATCAAAGTAGAACGGGTTCTTACAAAGAAGGAAGAAAAAGCTAAATCTATGCAAACAGTTAAAGTATTCTTACAAGTGCAGCCTCCTAGATTCAGTAGGCATTGCCCTTCGAAACACTGGTCCTTTCCAGCCCCCTCCAGGCCATCTCAATCTAGACCCAGGGGAATCAGACCACCCAGACTACAGTCTCAGGGTATGCAGAGATCTAAGTAATGGAATGCCCCCACCCCCAAAGCAGGGAGTGCTAAGCCACCTCCCTACAGTAAGAACTCACAATGACTTCTATCCTCCACTCCCCACCTCTGCCCAGCCTCTTGTGCCCCTAGGAGGAAAACTTGCCTTTAATGCAAAAAACTGGATGTCCATTACCAAAGACCGATGGGTCCTCAACATTGTATCCCAGGGGTACAAATTCTACTTCCACTCTCTGCCAACCCCAAAAGGGTTCCCAGATCTTCCTCCAAACCAGTGGGCAGAGGCACAAAACCAAGTACTATCCCTGCTCTCTGTCAGGGTCATTCAACCGGTTCCAGTGGAACAGATAGGTCAAGGATTCTCTTCCAAACTCTTCCTGGTACCCAGAAAAGAGGGCTCTTGGTGCCCACACCTTCCTGGTGATACTAAAATTCAAAATGCTCACCCTGCAACAGCTTTTTCCTGTGCTAGCCAAGGATGCCTGCTTAGTCACCCTAGACTTAAAGAAGCCTATCTGCACATCCCTGTAAGGGTGTCTTGCAGGAAATATCTACGTTTCAGGGCAGGATCTATGCTTTATCAGTTTTCTGCACTTCTTTGGCTTATCCACTGCTCCCAGAGTATTCACAAAATGCCTGGCTCCAGCCGTTGCTTACTGCAGGCAGAGAAAGATTCAAATTTACCCGTACTTGGACGATTGCCTGATACAGGCGGACAGTCAGGAATTGCTGTTGCAGCATCTGACACTTGTAAAGAACCTTCTCGCATTCCATCACTATCAACGAAAAGAAATCAAAACTAGTGCCCAGTCAAAAGATTGTGTTCCTGGGAGCAAGCTTGGACACAGCATCCCAGGCGGCATTCCTCATTTCAGAAAAACAAGCCTTTTTGATAGGCTACTTCACTCTATTGGCCACCAGAACCCAGCTATCCACAAGGAAAATCCTGCAGGCCCTAGGTTTCATGGCCTCATGCATCCTACTAATTCCCAATGCCAGATTGCATATGAAGAAACTTCAGTGATACTTCAAATCTTTAGTGCCAACATTCTCAGGACCTGAAAACTATCATTCCTTTCATACCCAGTCTAAGGACAGAGTTTCTTTGGTGGGCAGCAGCATGCAACTACAACAAGGGACTGCCCTTTACTCAACCCCACGCAACCCAGACCCTAACCACAGATGCATCAGACTGTCTGGGGAGCACACATGGATGGCAAATGCATCCAGGGCCACTGGAGCCCAAGTCAAATTCATCTGAACATCAACCAAAAAGAGATGCTAGCTGTACTGCATGCCCTGACAGCTTTCAGATCCCTATTCTCTCCAGGGCAACTGCTAATCAAAACAGACACCACAGTTATGTGGTACATAACAAGCAGGGGGGAACCCACTCTTACCCACTATGCAGGTTAGCCATGGCCTTGTGGAACACAGCCATGGGCATGCAAGTACATCTGCAAGCTCAATTCCTGCCAGGAAAACAAAACTCACTGGCAGACGACTTGAGCAGAAATCTCCTAGACCCACACAAGTGGCAATTCGAGCCCAGCATCTTCAACCTTCTGATCCAGAAATGGGGGATCTCAGAGGTGGATCTCTTTGCCTCGCCCTCCAACCACCAGCTCTGCAAATTCTGCACTGGGAACCCTCACAGCAGGGCCTGGAGAGTGGATGCCCTATCTTTTCAGTGGGTGAATCTCTCAATCTATGCCTTTCCTCCTCTGCCCCTTCTTCCAAGAATATTACTCAAAATAAGACAGGACAGACCAAGGACAATTCTGATTACCCCGGACTGGCCACACCAGCACTGGTACCCACTCCTGCGCAGCCTGACACCGTGGTGTGCCACCTTGGCACCTACAGCAGAACCCAATCCTGCTCTCTCTGCAGGAGGAGCAGATTTTGCATCCACAATTGCAAACCCTAAACCTTGCAGCCTGGCTTATTCCTTGAATTCTCCACCAACATCCCTAAGCAAGCAGGTACTGGACGTTATTCTTGAAACCAGAAGACCCAATACAAGGAAACCCTATGCTGGTAAGTGGAAAAGGTACTGCTCCTGGATTCAAGCCAAAGGAGAGGACACAACTCTGCCCTCCCTGCCTCTAATCCTGGACTACTTAGCAGATCTACTCCACAAAGGCCTGTCTTTCTCATCCATTAAGATACGTGCCTCAGCCATTTCGGCTCATTACAGCACTGAGCCACCTATCTTCTCACACCCTCTTATCAAACAATTCCTCAGAGGGGCAAACAACTTAGGCCGCCAAGGAGAGCACCCACCCTCGCTTGGGACCTTAACTTTGTACTGGAAAAGTTGACACCCCCCCCCCCCCCCGAACCTACAGAGTTAAAATTTATCTTGGATAACAGCCTTGCTTCTGGCCATCACTTTAGCTAGAAGAGTGTTTGAGCTGCAAGCACTTATGGCTGTGGAACCCTTCAGTATTATCCATGCTGACAGGGTTCCCCTCAGGGTTAACCCTTTCTTTATGCCTAAAGTGGTGTCCAGTGTGGCTGTCAACCAATCCAGCCATTTGCCAACCTTCTTCCCTAATCCTCAAAACAAAGGGGAAAGGATCCTGAACTCCTTGGACATGCACAGGCAGCTTTTCTACCTTGATCGGACTAAGCCTTTCAGAAAATCTGACCAGTTACTAGTCAGCTTTGCAACAGGGGCAGAGGGCAAGGCCATTTCAAAACAATCCATCTCCAAATGGATAACACACAGCATCTGTTTCTGCTACAAGCACCATGGGGAAACCAACCCCTCTAGAGGTCAGAACACATTCCACTAGGGCAACATCTACCTCTACAGCATTTCTCAGGGGAGCCCCTAACAGGGACATCCTGGAAGCTGCTACCTGGAGTTCTGTACACACCTTCACCAAGCATTACCACCTGCCCATCTTTTCCAAATCCAGGGCAGGTTTTGCAGCAGCAGTCCTGCAAGGCATTGTAGCCAGCCCTAACTCTTCTTGACTGCCTCCATCCTTCCTCAGCTTTGGGAATCTACCCATGTGTGATGACTGCAACAGTGAAACATGAAAAACATAGTACAGTTGTGTACACTTACCGTAAATGTAGATGTGTATTCACTGTTGCAGTCCTGGTTTCCCTCCCTCCAAGCCTCCTTGTCTCTTTCCCCTCACTGTTTATTACTCACCCCTTTTAGGGGTATTGGTATTTACTTTTTACTGGTGGTGTTTTTCCCCACCATAACTTAGCTCCCTATTGGGGGCTCCTGACAGGGGCAAGAAAAACTGATGTAATGGCGTCGGCTATCTGTTTTTATACCCCTGACGTCAGTCCTGAAGTGACAGCAACCAACGCAGAAATACAAAGTCTGTAGTATTCAGGCCAACTGAGGGCTTATCTGCAGGCAAGATAACCCAAGTGTGATGACTGCAACAGTGAATGCACTCTAACATCTACATTTAAAATTAAGTGTACACAACTGTACTTTAACGCTTTTACTTCAAGTCTTGACTCTGATTTCCTTTTGAGCCCTTGGCCAAGTCGGTTACGTTTCTCTCCTGGAAAACGTTTTTTCTAGTGGCTATTACTTCAATGAGGTGAGTTTCTGAACTCCAAGCAATCTCCTCAAAATCCCCTTATTTGATTTTCAACAAAGATGGTCACTTTATATACTAATCCATCCTTTCTGCCTCAAAGGCAAACATCAATCAAGTCATCAGTTTACCTGTTACTCTCTCATTTTTCTAACAAAGGTGAATATTTGCTTCATCTTTTAGATGTACATAGACTGCTCTGCTTTTATCTCACTAGAAGAAAGGTTTTCAGAAAAATTGATCAGCGTTTTGCTCCCAGTAGTTTGGGAAAACCAGATCTGATGTAGGTTTTATCCATTCCTCTACGAATGGGTTTACATCCAATCCTCCGATCTGACTCAGCCACTTTCTAAAGATTCTAGGATCCGAATCTTGAGTTCCTCCCTTACCCATAATGCCCCTGACTACTGCAGTCCCTCAAATCTCATTTGCCTCTCCAAGACTGTTGGAATTGCGATTCCTTGAGCTCCTTTGGGGTCTTGTAAGTGAAAGTTTGCTTCTTTTGTTGCCTTTTAACATTTACTTTTTATTAAGTAAATTTAACCCCCTTACCTCAGTAAGCTTCTCTACCGGGTTTTCAGTATTTTTATACCACCATTGTTGGTAGTCCATTCTACTTTCTCCTATATCCTTGGGTATTGTGCTTGTAATACCATCGTTGGTAGTTATTTTTTTCCTTCCTGTTTCTTTTTTTTTTAAAAAAGTCTTCATATCTTAAATATGTTTAGGTGTTCCAGTATGGCTGATGAGCTTAATGGATTTAAAATGTGCACTTCCTGCGGGCATAAGATCCCCAATTCTGATTCCCACAGGGAATGCGTTTGCTTGGGTCCAGCACATCTGAACACCTCTTGTTCCATATGCATGGCCTTTAATGAAAGACCTGTAGGCAACAGGAGGAATAAGCTTAGCTTGAAAGGGCTCCTTCCTGCTTTAGCTCCATCTTCAGGCATTTTGTCTTCAGGGGCTCAAACTCCCTCCCAGAAATCAAAGGAGCCTAGGGAGCATTGTAAATGCTTATCTGTTTGGTCTTCTCTGTCTACATTTGTTTTAGAACCTCCTACAAAAGTTGCTAAGATGTCTGATCTAAAGCCTTTGGATCCTGTACCACCTCCTGTTTAATCTCCTTGGCCCCATGGTCCTAGGCTTTCTCTGGGGCTGTTATATCCAAGATTAAGGTCCCCCTTTTTGCAAGAGACTTCTAAAAACTCCTCAAGGTCACTGTCTATATCCTGTTCCATTTGATCTTCCTGTAGTCTGAGGTGAATATGGATAAGATGATGAGGAAATTGCTTAGAACACAGATCCAGATGGGAGTTTTGCCAACTCAGTCTCCCACTGGATCCATGAGACGCCAACCTTCTTTACGACCTGTAATTGCTCCTGCTCCAATCTGACCAGCCATTTCAGAGCCCTTGGATCAGAGAGCCCCAAGAGTGGAACCAGCTGATCCGAAGGTTTATTTCTTTGACTCTGGCTACTTCCCTGACCCAATTGGCTCTGTTGGAACATGACTGCTCTTGGAGCCGAAGCATCTGCTTCAGATCTGAGGGGTGACTCCAACGCCAAAGTTATCGGAGCTTCACTCTTGAATAGCTCTGCTCTGTCTCCACCCTTGGAGAGGGGAGTTGGGGGGGCTGGGGAGGCTGTCTGCTCTGAGAGCCTCAGCTCCGTGGGATTGTGCTGTGCTTCTCCAGGCCCCTGTGCACTTGGTGGCAGAGAGGGTTTTTTGTCAACCCAGAGTAATTTCGACTCCCTTCTTCGGATCCATGTCATGTTCCCTCTCAGGCTCCTGTGTCTGACTCTTCACATCCTACACCTCAGGGACCGCCAGCATAGATGAGCTTAAGCAGATGTCCTTCAAGGATGCATCTGCAGTCCTAACAAATGGGTTGTCATGCCTCAGGCAGCCCTTCGGTCGGCCGGATTCCAAAGTCTGGGTCTGGCCTCGGCTGATGTCGCACTTCACCCGACGTCATAGCTGCTGTTAACCGGGTATAAAGGCATCAGCCGACGCCATTTTCCCCAGTCTTTCTTGCCGCGTGGCGCCCGAAGCAGAAGCTGTTCGCAAGTGCCGGTCTGTCAGAACCAGAGATTGCTACTACCGAAGACTTCTAAAAAGCTAAGTACCCCGTTGGGGACTCTTTCTTGCCTCAGCCGATGTCAGAAAAAGTGAATAACTGTTTAACTTGTGGGAAACAAATACCTCATAAAGATTTCCACTCCTACTGCCTACCTTGTTTAGGCCCAGACCACGACGTAGCAGCTTGTCTAGCCTGTGCTTCCTTCAACCGACGGACACTTAGACGTCGGTCGGAGTTTGCAGAGGAGTTTTTCGGCTCCACTTTTGCTTACAACATGCCGTCGGTGACTCCGACTTCATAATTAGCTAAAAAGCGTAAGGAAAAGGACTGACACTCGCGGTCCGCGGTTTCGGCCTAAACCGCGGTTAAGCCAACCGCAAGTGTCTCTGTTTCGGCTGAAACAGAGTCCCCGGTTCTTCCTTCGGCCGAAAGCATGCCTCCTACAACCGAGGCCTCATCCAGCATGGCTGAATCTGCTACTGAAATTCCACCTGCTCTTACAGGTTCTCAGGATTTATCAGATACCATCCCTTTAGATATATCTACTCCTGCACGTGGAGCTGCTAGGCCCCCTGCATCCATGTCAATTAAGGCTTTTACCAGGGCTAAAGCAGCTAAATCAACAAAGACCGTGCCTGCTAAAACCCCCTCTCACAGGCCTAGCTCTAGTACTCAAATGCTTAGTCTAGCAGAGGATCTCATTTCTTTGATCAGGGGATCCCAGCCTCACCCTGACAGGGCCTCTCACCCCCCTCCAGAGAAGAGGCCTAGAGCAGAGCCCCCTGAGCCAGTTTCTACAGATTACTCCTCTGACTCAGAAAATACAAACCCTCCAGAAGGCCCTTATTCTCCATATGAGGACTCTGATGCAGAAGACTCCATTCCTTCTGCCTCTCCTCCTGAGGAATTTTCTTTTGGGGAAACCTTGCATGCTATGAGAGAACAATTTCAATGGCAGGGCCAGGATTTTTCAGACTTTAGGAAAAGGCTTAGGACCTTTTTACATTTGCCACAGCATAGGCCTTTAGCCATTCCTCCAGTACTTACAGTTGTGGATGATGCATTTAATGATGCGTGTACTGCTCCTGACTCTCTTCCTCCGGCCCCTGCTAAGCCCGACAGATACTACAGGGTTCCGGACACACATTATCACTTGTATAAGGCTCCTATTGCAGATCCTGAAACTATTTCACAGGGCCCCAAAGCTGTAGCAGCTGCCTCTGCCAAAAACCCCCTCCCCTCTGAAAGAGAATCTAGGGCCTTAGAGAGATGGGGTAAAAAAGTTTACACTTCTGCTACTCTTTCGGCTAGGGCCTTAAACTGTCAATTCCACATGATTCAGTATCAGGAATTTATGTTAGATCAGCTAACTAAAAAAACTGTCCTCGCCTGAACCTTTAGACCGAAAGTCCCTTCAGGAAATGGTACATAACATTCAGCAGGTCAGTAATCATTCCTTAAAATGCGGCTATGATGCACTGGAGGCTTCCTTTAGATCAGCTATGACTGGTACAGTGATCAGAAGGCATGCATGGTTAAAAGAGCAATCCTTACCAGACCATGTAAAGTCAAAGCTCCTAGATGCTCCCATGGAAAAACACAGTTTGTTTGGCTCCCCTGCACAGCAAGTGTTGAAGAAGGTGGAAGAGAAAGCAAAATCTGTCCAGACAGTCAAGGATTTCTTACAGGTCCAGCCTCCGAGGTTTAGTAGGAACTGGCCCTCCAAGAATTGGTCCTTTCCAGACACCAACAGAGCACAGAGAGGCAGGAATAGGCACCCAAGAGGCAGAGGTCAATCCAGACGTGCCTACAGGGGACGTCAGTGGCAGCCTAACAACCAGAGAAGTACTGCCACAGATCCAGCCACTACCACTTCCACAGGGCAATCACAGTGACTTGGCTCTGAAACCGCCTACCAGGGAACAACTAGAAGCACCCTTAGGCGGAAAGCTAGCCTTATTTTCAGTAAATTGGCATTACATTACAGGAGACAAATGGATTTTACAGACAATAGACAAAGGTTACAGGTTTCACTTCCATACTCTACCAAGGAAGAGAGGAATGCCAAACCTACCTCCAAATCAAGACAAACGCTCTAGAGCAAATAGACCACTTACTAAGGATGAGAGCTATAGAAAAGGTACCGTCTATGGAACAAGGGCAAGGATTTTACTCCAGACTTTTCCTGGTGCCAAGAAAGGAAAACCAATGGAGACCTATTCTCGACCTGTCCGCTCTGAACACATATCTCATTGTTCCAAAATTCAAGATGCTGACCCTACAGCAGCTTCTTCCCATGCTGGGCAAGGAGTCTTGGCTGGTAACTCTAGATCTCAAGGAGGCATACCTGCACGTCCCCATATGACCAAATTGCAGAAGATACCTCAGATTTCTTGCAGGATCAGAGCATTATCAATTCTCAGCATTGCCTTTTGGCTTATCTACTGCGCCCAGAGTATTCACGAAATGCCTGGCATCAGTAATTGCTCATTGCAGGCTTCAGGGAATTCAAATTTACCCATACCTGGACGACTGCCTGTTACAAGCGGACAACAAAAACAAATTAACAAAAGATTTGAGAAAGGTCATTCACCTATTGCAAGCCCTGGGATACACAGTCAACATAAAGTCAAGGCTGATACCATCCCAAAGGATAACTTTCTTGGGTGCAGAACTGGACACATCAAGCCAAATGGCATTCCTCACAGCAGAAAAGCAGAAGCACCTACCACTCTATTTCATGGCATTAACAACGCAGAACCAGCTTACAGCAAGGAAAGTCCTGCAAGCCTTGGGTTACATGGCATCCTGCATAATATTGATTCCACATGCCAGACTACATATGAGGAAGTTGCAATGGTACCTAAGGAATTTATGGTCTCAGCACAAGCACAGCCTAGAAACCCAAATTCCAATAATTCCATGCCTGAAGCAAGAATTCCAATGGTGGGCTCAGGCCTGTCAATTGAACAAAGGGCTGCCCTTCCACAGCCCTCACCCAAGCCAGACTATCACCACGGACGCCTCAGACCTCGGTTGGGGGCACACATGGTGGACAAGTGCATACAAGGCTTATGGACTCAAGACCAGCTGAACCTACACATAAATCAAAAAGAGATGCTGGCAGTAAAGCTGGCAATTCAGACATTCAGACTGTTTCTTCAACAGGGTCATTTGCTGATAAGGACGGACAACACCACAGTTATGTGGTATATCAACAAACAGGGAGGCACACATTCATATCCTCTATGCCGGATGGCAATGGACCTCTGGAATGTGGCCCTGAACCTTAACATTCAGCTCCAGGCAATATTTGTGCCAGGAAAGGAAAGGAAAATATACTAGCAGACATCTTAAGCAGAACTACCACGGATGCCCACGAATGGATGCTGCATCCGGACATCTTCAAATCCATTACAAAGAAATGGGGACTACCAGAAATAGACCTATTCGCATCCCCACACAACCACCAATTGAAAAAATTCTGCACAAGGACATACCACCCACTAGCTTGGAAGGTGGACTCCCTATCTTTCAGTTGGGAAAACCTGACAGCATATGCATTCCCACCTCTTCCTTTGATGCACAAAGTGCCACTGAAGATCAAAGATCACCCAAGGATCATCCTGATAGCTCCAGACTGGCCGAGGCAGCATTGGTACCCACTACTGAGGAGTATGTCTCGGGAACACGCATGGCCTCTACCCCTAGTTCCTTTACTGCTAACACAGAACAACTTCAAAATCCTGCATCCAAACTTGAAAACACTGCAGCTAGCTGCTTGGAACATTGCATAAGACAAAATAACCCAGATTTATCTCAAAGGGTTAAAGACATTATCTTGGAGGCTCGCAGACCCTCAACAAGAAAAACTTATTCAGCAAAATGGAAAAGATATCTCATTTGGAGTGCAGCAAAAGGAGAAAATGTATCACTGGCAAACATAGCTAACATCCTGGAATACTTAGCAGAGCTTTTCCACAATGGCCTGGCCTACTCCTCCATTAAGATTCATGCGTCAGCAATTTCAGCAGAATGCAACATGGATCCTCCAGTCTTTTCTCATCCTCTACTCAGGCAGTTCCTGAGAGGAATTAAAAATGTAAAGCCACCAAGGAAGCCACCATTGCCTACATGGGACTTGAACTTTGTGTTAGAAAAGTTGACACTTCCCCCTTTTGAACCAGCAGCAACAGCAGAATTACAGTACTTATCTTGGAAAACTGCTTTCCTGCTTGCAATCACTTCAGCAAGAAGGGTTTCTGAATTACAGGCATTAATGGCAGTACAGCCCTTCCTTATCTTCCATCAGGATAGAGTGTCCATGAGAACTAATCCTACTTTTATGCCAAAGGTGGTCTCCAGGGCATCATTAAACCAAGCAATCCACCTACCTACATTCTTCCCCAACCCACAGAACAGGGGGGAAAGACTACTACATACCTTGGATGTGCATAGACAATTGCGCTACTACCTGGACAGAACCAAGAACAATAGGAAAACTGACCAGCTTCTGGTAGCATATGCAACAGGAATGGAAGGAAAAGCAATTTCAGAACAGACAATCCTCAAAATGGATAGGAAATTGCATTAGATTTTGTTACTCTTATGGAAAGGCAACTCCAGAAAACATCAGACCTCACTCCACAAGGGCTACAGCCACTACTACAGCTTTTTTACGAGGAGTGGCTACCAAAGACATTTTAGAAGCTGCTACTTGGAGCTCCGTGCATACATTTGCCAAGCATTACAATCTACCTTTATACTCCAGATCCCAAGCAGGTTTTGCCACTGCTGTTTTGCAAGGGATCTTAACTACACCATAATCTTCTTAGTACCTCCTCCCCCAGTTTGGCTATGGTATTCTACCCATTTGTTAGGACTGCAGATGCATCCTTGAAGGACATAGTACAGTTTTGTACCTACCATAAATGTAGATGTCCGAGAGGTATGCATCTGCAGTCAGGATTACCCACCCTCCTTCCCCTCTGTGGTACTCCTAGGGTATTTGCCCATCTTGTAGCTAGCTGGGGGAATCTATTATGGTGTATTTGTTTGTATATATGTACATACATGTTTATTTCTATTTGTTCTCTATTGTTTGGAAACATTTGCATTTATCCAAATTTAGCCTTCCTAGAGGGCACCTGGCATCTGGGGCAAGAAACACTGAGGAAAATGGCGTCTGCTGATGCCTTTATACCCGGTTAACAGCAGCTATGACGTCGGGTGAAGTGCGACATCAGCCGAGGCCAGACCCAGACTTTGGAATCCGGCCGACCGAAGGGCTGCCTGAGGTAGGACAACCCATTTGTTAGGACTGCAGATGCATACCTCTCAGACATCTACATTTATGGTAGGTACAAAACTGTACTTTTCCCATCAGGGAACTCCCAGTCTCTTCCATTACCTACCTGGAACATCCAACTGAGGAGGTCCCTTGGAAGAGGGTGTGCAAGAGGAGACGCTTGATTCCCCACAAGAATCCTTCACAGGATTGTCCGATTTTTGTGGAACCCTTCAAGGAGTCCCTTCATCAGTGCTCCCTTAGATGGGTCATCCTTGTTTTGGCCCAACAGTGACAGACTCTTTCCTGCAGTGAACAGGATGGAAAGACCTTGTCTGTACCATGCAGAGACCTTTCTTTAGGAATCAATGCAGCAGTGTCCTTTACAGGAGTCACGGGGATGACTTTTTTTCCCCCAGAGGCAGAGGGTGTAATAACTACAGTAGCAGATGTCACCCACATGGCAGAGGGTATCTGCAGAATAAAGGATCTCAAGATTCTTTCTTGGACAGATCCAGCGTTCCGGAAAGGTTGCCCAGATGTCCCTTTCCGGAGGTATTAGAGGGGGGTGCTTGTCCTTGTACCAAGAAGCCTGGATCGCCATCACAAATGACTCTTGGGTGCAAAGGGTAATATCCAGAGGATATTTCATTCCCTTTTTACGAAGTCTTGTAAAACAAGCAAAATTCTCCCTGATGCTCCCACCCAATCAGAGGGAACTAGCCGCTCCAAGAGATCAGAAAAGTGCTGGACAAAGAGTCATCCAAGAGGTCCCCCCAGACCAGACAGGATCCGGAATTTATTCAAGGTTCTTTTTAGCGCCAAAAAAGGCAGGGGGCCTGAGACCCATCTTAAATCTGTTATCTGAACCAGTTTCTAAAGAATTCCGAATTGTCAAAGTTCCGTCCATTCTGCCTCTACTTCAGAAGGATGATGGATGTACTTGGGTGATCAAGATGCATACTGTCACAAATGAACAGGTGGTCTCAAAGGTGTCTACACTTCCAGCTGTGAGCCAGCCATGATCAGTGCAGAGCCCTGCCCTTTGGTCTCACCATAGCCCCAGGGTGTTCACCAAATATATATTAGTGGTAGCAGCTCATCTAAGACTGCTTGGATTCAGAATGTTTCCTTATTAGGATGACTGGCTCCTTACAGCAGCGACCAAGCATCTACTAAGCCAGAGATGATTTACTCCAGATGTTCTTCACGTTTCACTGTTGCAGTCATTACATTTGAGTATTGTACTGTGTTCCTTACCTAGGCCCTGACCACGATGGTCCTTGCTATTGGTTTGCGCTTTATTTAATCCGCGTACTGTCAGTCATCTGTACATTTTTGCCTCTAAATATTTTGGTTCTCTGTTTAATTATCCAGAAATGACATCTGTTAGCCATCCGACTACGGGAATTCCAAAGACAGACAGGCAGTCGAGGTCCAAAACTGCCGGCGATGCTTCTAAGCCAGTCGCCAGTTCGCCGGTACTCAGTGAGGAACTTTTGCAGTCCCTGATACCTGCTACTTCTGACTCGCAGGCCTCTACTGAGACCCATTCGGAGTCCAGTATGCCGCGAGATGCTTATCCTGTGGAACCCGTGGATGTCTCTACCTTGGATGGGTCTAGAGCCGCTTTGCAGGCACCGGCTTCTGAGGGTGTATTCAGGCCTACAGACTTGTATATTAAACACCAGAAGAGGAAAAGGGACAAGGTTTCTATTCCAGACTTTTCCTGGTACAAATCATGGTGTCCAATTCTGGGCCTGTCTACTCTAAACACCTTTCTGGACATTCCAAAATTCAAGATACTGACTTCACCAGTTACTTCCTATGCTAGGCAAGGATGTCTGGTTGGCAACTCTAGATTTAAAAGAAGCTTGCTTACCTGCATATCCCAATCAGGGAATCTTGCAGAAGATACCTATGCTTCAAAGCAGGCTACTTGCATTATCAGTTCTCTGCACTGCCCTTTGGCTTGTCTACTGCATCCAGGGTATTCACAAAAGTACCTGGCTCCAGTAATTGCATTTTGCAGGCAAAGAAATATTCAAATATATCCATACCTGGACGATTGTCTAATTCAGGCAGAAAACCAGGCCATACTTATAAATCATCTGGCTTTTGTAAAAAGGGTTCTAACTTGTCTACGGTACAGCATAAACGAAAAGAAATCACAACTGGTACCCTCTCAACATATTACTTTCCTGGGTGCAAGCTTGAATACTCTCTGGGGATCACAATCAGTATGCACAAATCACAACTTCAACCAGTTCAAGTCTTGGAATTTTTAGAGGTTCACTTGGACGCATTCACAGTTTGGGTTTGTGAAGGACAGATCATGTCTGCTCAACCTGACAGACTACTTCGAATCTGTCACCAGAGTGGTCGATGAAGGCAGGGCAGTCCACCCAGCCTACCTAGATCTGGCCAAGGCCATCGACACTATCCCCCACTTGGGGATCATTGACAGACTCGCCAACCTACGCATTAACCCCTACATCATAAGATGCGTTTCCAACTGGCTCATGGACAAAACCCACACAGTAAAAGTAGCGGACTCCAAATCCGACCAGCGGGCAGTCACAAGTGGAGTCCCACAAGGATCTGTCCTGAGTCCTTCCTGTTTGGTATATACTTCTCTGAAGTTCAGGCTAACACCAAAGGACCCTGGTTGACCAAGTTCGCAGATGACTGCAACCTGGGAGCCATTATTGAGACTCAAGCTGATGTCTACATCCTATAAAAAGGCCTCACATACACCGACTGGTGCCAGAACCATGGTCTTAAGTTCAGTGCTAAAAAGTGCATCGTCATCCCCTTTGGGGAAAACAGTGCCCATGAACTACCATATCGACGGTAGCCCTCTCAACTCCCAAGAGGTGATAGAAATGTAGGGACATAAGTAAATGGTAACCTCTCCTTAGACAACCGTGTGGCCACTGTAGTTAGGATGCCCTTTAATATGGCACACCTCATTACAAAAGGTTTCTCATCCAGGACGAAAGTCATAATCCCGCTCTCCTCTTCCCTCATTAGACCCATTATAAGAGTACAATACCCCATTTGCCATGTACCTCACTAGACACTTGCAACAACTGGAGAGGCCACAGAAATTCCTCAGAGGATCCTAGGACTCAAACACATGCCCTATGCAGACTGACTCAAAAAAACTGCAGTTGTAAGTCTCGTATCACCTACTTAGAAGCTATCTCTGCTTGGCATACAAAGCCATATCTGACCCAGTGTTGCTAGACATGCTTCACCTGAAAGACTCAATCCCTCCACCCTACATGGCCCAAGGACCTCAACCTCGTCATCACCATAAACAGAATCTGCTGAAGGGGCAGGTTCCTAACCCAGAGACTATCCATACTTTGGAACAGACTCCCCATTCATGTCAAGCAGAGCACCTCACTAGCCCTCACAGGAGAAATCTTGAGTAGATGGGTAACAGGAAATTCACCCCGGGGATAATTTCAACAGCCTTGCTCGAGAGGGGCACAATAAACTGTCTGGCAACAGGACTACTGGGTATTTTCTTGGGCTAGGTTTGTGTTGGCTGCAGGGCCATTAGCCTAGTAATCACCTATGAACCTGTGAATTGGTTGCCTTAGTCACAGGAGCCTAGTCATCCAGATCCATCAGTCTCTGGTCAAAGGATCTGACATTGTCTGAGATCTCCGATCCTTTTGGATCTGGAGAACTCTGAGCTGAAGCCTGCCTGCTGGGGTCTAGGATGCAGCATTCAACTCTGAGGTTTTCAGAGCAATCTCTGTTCCTGGAGCCTCAGTACTGGACAGTTTGGCTTTGGCTTTCTCCTCGGGCAGTGCTGATGGATCAGAGAGGGGGGATGATTCAGAAACCTGCTTTCTCTGATCAGAGACTCTCTGGCTCTTGAGCTCTGCCTTCAAGGCTGCAAAGAGTGTTCTCTGCCTCGGTAGTCCTGACAGAACCTTCCCTCTTGGATCCTTCATATTCCACCATGGTGCCCTAGAGCCTGGAACCTCAGCACCTTTATCCATGGGGACATCCTGTACTGAAACCTCAGGTTCCGTCCCAGAGAGTTTTGATTTCCTCTTCCAAGACTTCCCCAGAACATCCCACCTGAGGAAGTGCCCAGGAAGAGGATGTGTAAAAGGAAGCACCTAGACTCCCCACAGGAGTCTATCACCGAAGACACTGATTTCGAAGTGGGTGAAGGGCCCCCATGGTCACTTCCTGAAGATGTTCCCTTTGGAGACATCCTAGAAATCCTTAGCCAGAGAGGTGACTGGACTTCCTCCGACCCTACTCCAGAGGAATCTGTTCTTCTAGATGCTTTTGATACAGGACCCTCTATTTCCTGGGTGACTGCGCCCACCGATAAGCTCATCTCTAGGCAGGCGTGGAAGGAACCTGAGACCCATACCTCTGAGACCAGATAGGATAATGGCACCACCTGTGGACAGTTTTGGTGGAAAAGGGTTCCAGTTTGATGCCATGGTCATTGCTGTGGCCACTAAGAAGGACCTAGCTGAGAAGAATTCCATTGTCCACCCCCACCCCCCCAGCCTGGAGCAACAAGCGATGGATATTTTGGGGAAGCATGTCTTTGCTGCAGCAACCTTTGCCTTGCGGTTGCTGAACTGTTTGGCACAAATTATTAGAGTTCAGAGAGATATGACCAAGGAGTTATCAAATACTCTTTCAGGAACTGTTTCTGCAGAGGTTAGAGATTCCGTAACCTCATTTGTCAGCCCTGCAGGCAATATCCAATAGTTCCACAAAGTTAGTTTCCTGTTTCCTACGTAGCACAAGGGACCTCAAGAGCTGCAGGTTCAGGCATTTCCATGAGGAGGCATGCTTGGATGCACTTGTGCTGTTTTGCAAAGTCATTTTAAGTCCAATATTGTCAATGCTACCTTTGACGGAACTACTCTTTTAGTCCGTAAGGTGAAAGAAATGTCCAGGTCCTGAGAAGGATGGAAAAACTTTTCTGCCATGGTCCTACTTTTTCTTCCCTCCAAAGATCCTGCTCCAGGAATTGACAGATGGGTCAGAAAATGTGGTTCAAAAATTCCCAATGTCCTATCCATGACACATGTGGAGGAAGTTCCCCCAGTGGCCGAGGGGGGAACTCCAATGGAAATCATCGCCCTCATGGCAGAGGTGGCCCACAAAACCAGTGTTCAGGAGAATCTTTGGTAAATGCCACCAGCTCTCCTGAACAGAGGCCTGACTGTCCAACTCTGGAGGCAAGTTGGGAGAAAAGTTATCCCTACACCAGAGAGCCTAGCTAGACTTAAAACGTACTTTGGTGCAGAGGATTATATCCAGAGGATGTTAAGTTGTCAATCTCGCCTTCATTCTTGCTTGATGGGTTCGGAGCCGATCCTCGGCTCCGACTCGGCACTTGCTAAGCTCGAGAGTCACTTTTACCAGCTCGAGGCAGCCCCATATCCCATGATGCAAGGCGGTAAGTACCTAGATCTCGTTTGCCGCTTCGCTGATGAGGTCCTCCTTTTACCAGCTCCTGGTAAGTGATTTATACACTACTGCTTTTGCCCCTTTTTCAGTTTAAAGTTAATTTTAAACTTAAATTTAATAGTTTTAGACTAGTTTTAGTCCTTTTCTGACTAGAATTCCCTCTCTCCTTTAAAGTTTTTAGTCAGGCCTTCTCCCATCCCACCCACCCCCCCTTGTTAGGGTGTGTGTGTGTGAGAGAATAGTTTTTTTCTCATTTTTTGGATTATAATATTTCTTGGACAGGTGTTGTGTGTGTTTTTACACCATGTCTAAGGAAAGGGTCTCAGGCTTTAAGAAGTGTGACTCGTGCTGTCAGAAGATGTCTCTGACAGACTGTCACACTTCTTGCTTATACTGCCTGGGACCTCTCCACCTGCAGGACTCCTGTGCGATTTGTCATTCTTTCAGCCAGAGAGTCCTGCAGGAAAGGAGAAACAAGCTGATTTTGAGGGGCCTACTTAAGCCGGAGGGCTCTCCGGCTAAGTCTGCTCCATCCAAGTCTTCCAAGGCCCAGGCTTCTGTGTCCAAGCCTGCGGCCTCGGCTTCGACTCTTTCAGAGTCGAGACCGGCTCCGCCTGGAGCCGATCCTGGTTTGCACAAACCTTCGGCACCGGTGGCTATCGGTGCCAATTATGGTTCGGTCACTTGGTGTCGGCGCCGATCGGTTCCGATCACCATGTGGCTCAGGCTTCGGTGTCTGCTCCGACCGGCTCCGACACCCTTACTTTTATGTCTCCGGCCGGAGCCGATGCATCAAAACTGTCGGTGCCGATAAGTTGTCGGCTCCGACAGTTTCCATGGTCTCTTCGGCTCCGATGGTTCCTTCGAGGAAGAGGTCCAGGTCCCCTTCCTTGGAGCCGATACTTTCGGCTCCGGCATCTCCTCTCCTCTCGGAACGGAGCCATCGGAGCCGATCATCCAGGTCATCCAGGCTTTCTGACCATGATTTAGAGAGGGTGGTCAGTAGATTGTTAAAATCACAGGCACTGGCCCAGATGCTACATAGTCCGTCTCAACAGACTATTAGTCCACACCCCATTGCAGTTCCTCCTTCGACTCTACCCCAGAGTTTGGAGTTGGAGTCTTCGGGAATGGTTTCTGCTAGGGCTGAGGGACAGATACCCCCTCCTTCTGCTCCTTCAGCCTCTACTCTTATCTCCTCTTCGAGACCTTCCTTAGAGGGATTCGGTGGTCGGGCTTCCCTGGTCTCCTCCGAGGGGGTGAGTGGCATCGGACCCTTGTCCGACCCCACTCTTCCCCTTGGAGCCTCGGCCTTAGTGAGCTCGGCTCCGACATCTGCCTCGGAGCCTTCCCTTTCGGTGGGTCCTGGAGTTCCTGGTTCTTCGGAACGGGTTCTCTCGGACCTCCCTGGGAGGGGAGCCTTCGAGGTGATGAAGTGTGCTGGCCACTGGACTCAGCCAGCAGTCTGTTCCCTTAGCTCCTCCCTCTATGGTGCCTGTCAATATCTCTGCCACTTCTCTTGCTCCCAGACCCAGAGATCCTCCGCCTCAGGTTTCCCCACTGGGAAGAACCCCCTCTTCCGAGGATTCTCCTGATCAGTCAGGGGATCCTCCGCGAAAGAGGACCTGTAAGAGGAAACACGTAGACTCCCCCGAGTCTATCTCTTCAGATACTGACTTAGATGAGTCAGAGGGATCCCCAAGATCCCCCTCTGATGAGGTCTCCTTTTCAGACATCCTAGAACTCCTTAGACAGAGGGGAAACTGGCCCACCAATAATCCCTCTGAGGATGAGTCGGTATACCTGGAGGCGTTTGGATCTCGGCCCTCCACCTCCTGGGTGTCTCCGCCTTTCGACCCCCTTATGCAGGTTATTGCTCGAAAGGAGTGGGCTGCTCCTGACTCTGTAGAGCCAGTCCCTAGGAGGCCTTCTAAATTTATTACTGCCCCGTCGGACAAGCAATTCCTCACGAAAGGTGTCCCTGCTGATGCCATGGTGGTGGCGGCTGCCACTAAGAAGGAACTTGCAGATCCTTCCGTACCTGTCCATCCTCCTAATAAGGACTCTAGGACCATGGATAGGTATGGTAAGCGGATGTTCTCTTCAGCGACCTTTGCTATGCGTTAAGCTGAACTACCTATGTCACTTCACTAGACTCCAGAGGGATATCCTTAAGGAGCTAGGTGAAGTAGTACAGGATCCTACAGCTGCAGGGGCTCAAGAAAAAATTGCTTTGCAGCTAGGAACCCTTAATTCTATTGCTAACTCCTCCATGCGACTGATATCATATGCTGCAGATGGAGCGAGTAGGGCCGCAGGTACAGGTGTGGCTCTTAGACGCCAAGCCTGGATGCGGCTCTGTAATTTTGCAGATCCCTTTAAGGCGTCCTTCACAAACTCTCCCTTTGATGGGTCAGCTTTGTTTGGCCCTCAAGTGAAGGAAACGTTGACCAGGTGTGAGCAGGACGGCAAGACACTTTCTGCCGTAGGGGTCCGTTTTTCCACCCCTTCTAGACCTTACCCCAAAGGGCAGAAGGGTGGCAAAATGTGGTTCCGCAAATCCCAAGGAGTCACGCCGGATTCACGTGGTCAGTTTACCCCTAGAGGCAGAGGGGGTAACAACAGACGCCGCTCTAGAGGCAGAGGGGGTCCACAAAACCAGGGAAGCAGAGAGCCTCTCTGACAAGCCCTTTCAGCATCCCTGAGATGTTGCCCAGCTGTCCATCCTTGGAGGCAGTCGGGGAAAGACTATCGCTGTACCCAGAAGCCTGGCGTTCCCTCACTCAAGACAGATGGGTACAGTCGATCATATCCGAGGGTTACAAAATTCCTTTCGAGGAAAGTCCTTTCTATCACTCAAATTCCCTTCCAGATGTACCACCCGGTCTAAGGGAAATTGCAGAGTTAGAAGTCTTAAAACTACTGCAAAAAAGAGCCATTCAGCCAGTTACAACAGATCATTCAGAGCCGGAATCTACTCAAGGTTCTTTTGGTCCCCAAAAGACGGGAGACTGGAGACCAATATTGGATCTCAGCAGACTCAACAAGTCTGTGAGGAAGACAAGATTCGAATGGTCACTCTTCAGTCAATTCTGCCCTTCTTACAGAAGGACAACTGGATGTGCTCAATAGATCTTCAGGATGCGTACTATCAGATAAATATTCACAGGCGCTCCAGGAGATTTCTCCGCTTTCGGCTGGGGTCCAGTCATTTCCAGTTCAGAGCCCTGCCCTTTGGTCTCACTACAGCCCCAGAGTGTTCACCAAATGTATGGCAGTGGTAACGGCTCACCTGAGACGTCAAGGATTCCAGGTGTTTCCGTATCTCGATGACTGGCTCCTTTCAGCCACCACCAGGCATCAGCTTCTTCAAGCCAGGGATTATACAATAAATCTTTGCTCTCAATTGGGCATCTCGATCAACTCAGGAAAATCCTCCTTATTGCCCTGCCAGTCTATTACTTTCATAGGCGCAAACTTAGACACTGTTCAGATGTCAGCTACCCTTACAGATCAAAGAATCTCAGACATTCAAAGTCACGCCAGGATTATTCTAGCCAGCAAGAAGGTACAGGCCAGAATGGTTCTAAAGGTGTTGGGCCTCATGGCTGCGGCCATTACCCTTCTTCCCCTGGCTCGCTTCCATATGCGCCTTCTTCAGTGGATGTTGTTCACTCAGTGGTCTTACCAACAACTTCCGATGCGTCACCAGATACTGGTGACTCCGATATGCAAGAATCATCTTGCTTGGTGGATTTCTTCTCCCCAGATTCACCAAGGCAGACCCTTTGTACCCCCATCCCCGGTAGCCACTGTCACTACGGATGCCTCCCTGATCGGGTGGGGGGGGCATTATCAGGGCAGGATGGTTCATGGGACGTGGCAACCTTTCGAATACCACCTGCACATAAATGTCCTAGAGATGAGAGCAGTGCTTTTAACGTTGCAAGCCCTCAACGACTTTTTCCCCTTGGGGACAATTGCAGTCCACAGACAACATGTCTGTAGTGTGGTATATCAACAAACAGGGCGGAACCAAGTCCTACCCCTTGTGTCGAGAAGCGCTCAGACTTTGGCAATGGGCGATCTCCTCTCATCGGTTTCTGGTAGCAACGCATATTCCTGGGAAAACCAACATTTTAGCGGACAGATTGAGCAGAGCTATTCTCATGCCTCACGAGTGGTCTCTCAAACAATCTATAGTGGAAGAGATTTTTCTGGAATGGGGTCGCCCATGTTGCGATCTTTTTGCTACTCCCCAAAACAGCAAATGCCCAGATTTCTTCTCTCTCTTCCCACTGCCAGGCCATCCCCCCAGAGACGCTCTGACCCAGGATTGGCCCCAGGGACTTTTTTATGCCTTTCCTCCCTTTCCTCCGATCCCTCAAGTTATCCAGAAAGCAGCCGTTATGAGAGCCAAAATGATTCTCATTGCTCCTTATTGGCCTCGACAAATTTGGTTTCCGTTCCTCCATAGTCACCTTTTGTTGCAGCCGTGGCATCTGGACCCAGTGCCAGATCTTCTGATTCACCAATCCGGTCAGCTGCACAGGTCTATCCCTTCTCTCAACCTCACAGCATGGTTGCTCCACTTCCTTCCTTAGCCAGGCTTCCCATGATCTCTAACCCTGTTAGAGACATCATAGTACTTCCTTAAAATCCTCCACTAGGAGGATTTATACTAGCAAATGGAAACGTTTTTCTTATTGGGCTAAAGCCAAAAATATTGATCCCTTCACTGCTCCAGTACAAGCAGTTTTGGATTTCTTAGCGGAGATTTTTCACGCGGGCTCCTCTTCCTCCGCAGTCAAAGTTCAATTGGCCGCTATCTCGAACTTTCATGTCGGGTTCGCAGATCACAACATTATGTCCCACAGGCTTTGTAGAGCCTTCTTGAAAGGAATCTTCCTCCGGAAACCTCCAGTTAGGAGTCCTCCTCCTCAATGGGACCTAAATTTAGTGCTGACATCCTTGATTCTTCCTCCCTTCGAGCCAGCTGTTTCTTGTTCCCTGAAATTTCTTTCATGGAAAACTTTATTCCTGGTTGCTATTACTTCTGCTAGGAGGGTGTCTGAACTTCATGCTCTATCTGTTCACCCCCCCCCCTATTTGGTCTTCTATAAAGACAGGGTATCATTGAGAACTAATCCGACCTTTTTGCCTAAGGTCGCCTCAAAGACTAATTTGAATCAGGCTATTGATCTCCCTGTATTTTTTCCAAACTATGCAAACAGATCTGAACAAAAATTGCATTATCTTGATGTCCACCGCCAACTCAGATATTATTTGGACAGAACAAAACAATTCAGGAAATCCGATCAACTCTTTGTTTCCTATGCTGATAACAAGAAAGGCCTTCCTGTCTCAAAAGTGACCTTGTCTAGATGGCTTTCTTCCGTCATCTCTGAAATTTATCAGCTCAGGGGAAAACAGCTGTGCTCGAAACCTAAAGCACATTCAACCAGAAGCTTAGCCACTTCCACAGCTTTTCAAGCTAGACTTCCTTTAGACACTATTTGTGCAGCAGCCACTTGGGCCACTCCTCATACATTTGTTTTCCATTACAAATTGGATTTGGCCTCCAGGGATAGAGCCAGTTTTGGCTCTACAGTTCTCAAGAGTCTGTTCCATTGAGCCGCCCAGGATATAGGTGCTAGGGACGCGGTCCCATCAAGCAAGAATGAAGGCGAGATTGACAACTTAACATTGAGAAGTTATGTACCTACCATAACGTTCCATGTTAGTTGTCTTCTCTCGCCTTCTTTCTTGCGACCCTCCCTCCTTCCCCCAGGCCTGGACAGACCCTTCTCTACAAGGAATTATGCTTCTGAAGTCCATACAAGGCTGGTCCTTCTACCATCCTTCAGGTTTTTTTCTCTCCTTCTTTCTTCCTTTGGGAAGTTATTATGCTAGGTGCTATTGCCTTTTGTTATCAAACGAGATCTGGGTACTTACCGCCTTGCATCATGGGATATGGGGCTGCCTCGAGCTGGTAAAAGTGACTCTCGAGCTTAGCAAGTGCCGAGTCGGAGCCGAGGATCGGCTCCGAACCCATCAAGCAAGAAAGAAGGCAAGAGAAGACAACTAACATGGAACGTTATGGTAGGTACATAACTTCTCATTATGTAATACCATTTCCCCTGCCACCACCCACTCTCTCAGGAAAATCCCCGATGTTCCACCCAGTCAGAGGATCAAGCAGCAGTCCGGATTCAAAAGCTGCTATAAAGTCATCCAAGAGGTCCCACCAGACCAGATAGGATCCAGAACTCACTTAGGGTTCTTTTTAATGCCAAATAAAACAAGGGACTGGAGACCAATTTTGGATCTCACAAATATAAAGAAAGCTGTTCAAACCAAGTTCTGGATTGTTATGGTTCAGTCCATTCTCCCTTTTCTAGGTAAGGACAACTGGGTTTGCTCAATAGATTTTTAGGATGCCTACTTGCTCATAAAAATGAGCAGGTGATCTGGAAAGTAGCTACTTCGGCTAGGAGCCAATAACTACCAATTCGGAATACTGCCCTTTGGACTCACGACAGCCCTCAGGGTGTTCAAATGCATGGCAGTAGTAGCAGCCTCCCTCAGGCTGCAGGGATTCTCGGTGTTCCCCTACTTGGATGACTAGCTCATTACTGCCCTATCCAAGCATCAACTCATTCATGCAAGGGATCAGGTTCTCCACATTTGTGCTCTCCTAGGAATAACCATAAACTATAGCAAATCACAACTTCACTCAACTCAGACATTGGAATTTGTTGCAGCACTGCTCAGCAAAAAGACTGCCATTGCTTCCCCTCCACCACAAGTTCCAGCAATAAGGTCACAAGTCAAGAAGGCTGTAATGAAACGCTTCAGTCTCAGCCTGTACTGTTCTCCAAACTCTAGGCCTAATGGTGGCAGTGATGACTAGTTCTGTTGTCCAGGTTTTCCATGCAAGTCTTTCAATGGTTGTTTGCTACTCAGTGGTCAGTCTTCTATCACTCAGTGTCATTCCAGATAAAAATTAGCAACACTTGCAGAAAAGATCTCTGGTGTTGGATTTAATCCGATTAACTGTACCATGGCTGTCCCTTCATCCCCCAGCAGCCCAAGGCCATGGTGACTACAGATGCTTTCCAGATAAAGTGGGGGGGGGGCATTATCTGGGGAGGACAGTTCAGGGTACTTGGTCCCCTGAAGAGGCCAGTTTGCATATAAATGTTCTGGAGATGAAAGCAGTGCTCTTGGCATTGCAAGCATTTTACGATGTTCTTCCCACCAGGACGACTACAATTCAAATGAATAGTCGTCTGGCACATCAACAGACAAGGGGGAACCAGATTTTATACACTGTGTTGAGAAGCTGTCAGGGTCTGGCAGTGGGTGGTCTCTTCTGACCGCTTTCTCTTAGCGATGCACATTCTGGGAAGATCCAGTGTGATTGCAGACAAACTGAGCAAGTGCGTTCTTCCACACCAGTGATCCCTCAATGAGAAACTGGCAGACCAGATTTTGCAATCTTTTTGCCTCTCCCCTAAACAAGTGCAGAAACTACTTTGCCCTGATCCCCCCCACAGGAGCAGTCACTGAGAGATGCTAGACTATATGATTGGCCTCACGGTCTCCTTTATGCCTTCCCACCAACCCCATTGATTCCCAAATTTCTATAGAAAGCTGCCAGGTTGAAGAGCACAGTCCTCATTGCTCCCTATTGACCTCAACAAATTTGATTCCCCTTCCTATGGCCTCACTTTATTCAACCTCCGTGGAACCTAGATAAAACTCTGGACCTCCTGTCTCGCTCGACAGACATGTCTCACCCAGATATACCAAACCTCAAGCTGACTGCTTGGCTTCTCCAGTTCACTTAGTAGCCAATCTCTGCTCTCATCACCTGTCCAAAGTATAATTTTATCTGCCCGTAAACCCTCGACAAGGAAAACATTCTCCAGTAAAACACGTTCCAGTAAATGGAAAAGGTTTACCCTTTGGGCTTAATGTAATTTTGACCCTTTTTCGGGCTCCTGTCAATCACATTTTAGATTTCCTTGCTTACCTTTTTCAGAATGGGTGCCAGTACTTCAAAAATTAAAGTACAGCTAGCAGCAATTTCATATAACCATACAGGATTTAATGGCACATCCATAGCTTCTCACAAAGTGAACAAGGCCTTCTTAAGAGACTCTTCTAAAACCTCCTTTTAAAGACCCTACACCTCGGTGGGACTTGAATTTAATGCTTCAGTCTGTCACAACCTCCGTTTGAACCAGCACCTACATGTGACCTTTAAATACCTTGCACTGAAAACAATTTTCTTGGTTGCCATTACTTCTGCAAGAAAAATTTCTGAGATCCAAGTACTGTCTTCCAAAGCCCCTTACTTGGTTTTCCACAGATAGTGACATTAAGTACTAACCTGTCCTTTCTTCCAAAGGTGGTGTCAGAATCCAACATCAATAGTACTAACAATTTATCAGTATTTTTTCCCAAGTTTACTAATAAAGGAGAATGTATATTACATTTACTGGATATTCATAGACAATTACGATTCTGTCTTCATAGAAAAGAAAAAAGAAGGCAGACCAACTTTGTCTCCTCCTCTGAACCAAAATTGGGAAAACCAGTTTCCAAAGTTGCGCTATCAAAGTGGCTGCCAAATTGCATCTCCTTTGTGCTAAATTGGGCTTTCCTATTTCAAATACCTTGAAAGGTGCACTCCACTACATCCGTGGCTGCTTCCATGTTTTTTCAGTCAAGGCAGTCTATGGATGATATTTGTGAAGCAGCAACTTGGGCTACTCCTCATACCTTTAGCGCACATTACAAGTTGGATATGGTCTCCAGAGGTTAGGGCATCATTTGGTTCTGTGGTACTCTGGAATATTTTTATCTTGACCACCCTGGATACAAGTAGGTAGGGACACTGTCCCACTTGTTGAGGTTAGAATGAAGATTGACAACATCAGGTAAAGAAGTTATGTATTTACATAACGTTCCATTTGTGTTGACGATCATTCTTCCTCAGCTGGCTTCCAACCAATCCCCATCTGTGGCTTCTGGAGGAATGAATATTTACATGGTCGCCACTCCATGTATGTAAATTTGTGTGTCTGTATGTGTGTGTGTGTGTGTATGTATGTATGTATGTATGTATATGTATGTATATATATATATATATATATATATATATATATATATATATATATATAGATATATGTATATATATATATATATATATATATATATATATATATATATATATATAAAATATCCCAATTCTTAGTCTTCCTATGCTAATGTAGCAGTAGAAAACATCTGAGGTAATTTGGTAGGTGCATAGTTGGTAAAGGAGAAGCCCAAGAGATTTGGTGGCTGCAAGCTTGAGCATCGTCCAGGATGAGTTGGATCCAAACCCTCTCATTGGGGAAGAATGAAGATTGACAGCATAGATGGGACGTTATGGTAAGTACATAACTTCTTTTTCCTGTTTGAGCTCCTGATTTTTCAGCTATCATTTTCCTCTCATAGCATTTATATTTTAGGAATTAAAATGTATATTATAGCAGCAAACTCTGAGGGTTTGTGGTTGTCAGGGGCATTATGAGTAAGGGAGGAGCTCGAGATTTGGATCCTAGACTCTTTAGAAAGGAGCAGTTGGATTGGAGGATTGGATCTGAACCCATTCATTAATGAAGCATGAAAATGGGCAACACAGATGGAACGTTATAGTGAGTACATAACTTTTTTCCAAAGTTACCTTAGCAAAGTGGTTAACAGATTGCATATCATTTGTTTACAATCAGCAAGGTCTGTCTTTGCCCAGACTTCCAAAGGCTCACTCCAGTAGATCCGTGGCTATGTCATCTGCTTTCTTGACCAGAGCATTCATCAATATTTGTGCTGCAACCACTTTGGTCCAATGCCCATACCTTTATTGCTTATTACAAATTGGATTTGATCTCCAGAGGCAGAGCTGCCTTTGGTTCTGCAGTACTCTGATGTATCCGTACATAAGGGGCCATCTGAGGTCCTTGTAGTGGATGACTCTATGCCATATGTTGAATGAATACAAAGGACAACATCACATGTGTTATCTACTCATAACTGTGCATCTGTTGTCCATTTTCAATGTCCTTCAAGGATGCATCTGCAGTCATCACATATGGGTTGTCCTGCCTCAGGCAGCCCTTCGGTCGTCCAGATTCCAAAGTCTGGGTCCGGCGTCGGCTGATGTCGCCCCTTCCTCAACGTCAGAGTGCCTGGGGTATAAAAGCGTCAGCCAACGCCATCTTCCTCTGTCTTTCTTGCCGCGCGGTGCCCGAAGCAGAAGCAGTTTGCTAGTGCCGGTCGGCCAGCTCCTGTAAATTCAGCTATCCGAAGACTTCAAAAGCCAAGTACCCCGTTGGGAACTCTTTCTTGCCTCAGCCGATGTCAGATAAAGTTAATAATTGTTTAACTTGTGGGAAACAAATACCTCATAAGGATTTCCACTCTTACTGTCTTCCCTGCTTAGGCCCAGACCGCTTCCTTCAACCGACGCACTCTTAGACGTCGGTCGGAGTTTGCAGAGGAGTTTTTTGGGGCTAGTTTTGCATATAAAATGCTGTCGGAAACCCCGACTTCACATTTAACTAAGAAACGGAAAGATAAGGACCGACACACGCGGACCGCGGTTTCGGCTGAAACCATGGCTAGGCCTACAGCGAGTGTCTCGGTCTCGGCTGATACAGAGTCCTTGGAACTTCCGAACCCTGAAACTGTACAACCGACAGCCTCGGTCCCGGAGGCTCCTACCGAGTTGGTTACAGAATTGCCTTCAGAACCTGCTGTATTGGAATCTTCCGACACCATACCTTTAGACAAAGCTACACCAGCACGTGGTGCAGCCAGGCCTACTGCATCCATGTCCATTAAGGCCTTCACCAGGGCTAAAGCTGCTAAACACACTAAAGCCATGCCTCCCAGGGTTACTCCTCAGGGACCCGCTTCTAGTTCACAGATTCTAACCTTAGCAGAGGACCTTATCTCTTTAATCAGGGGCTCTCAGCCCCATCTGGACAGGGGCTCCCAACCTCCTCTAGACAAAAGGCCCAGGGTAGATCCCCCTGATCCCCTTTCCTCAGAGGAGGCCTCTGATGGCCCGGATCACTCTGACTACCAGGAGGAGGCTTATTCGGCCTACGAGGATTCGGATGCAGAGGAATCTATCCCCTCAGCCTCCCCTCCTGAAGAGCTCTCCTTTGGGGAGACCCTTCACTCTGAGAGAGCATTTCAAATGGCAGGGCCAGGAATATTCTGATTCCAGGAAAAGACTAAGAACTTTTCTTCATTTACCTCAGCATAGACCTTTGGCTATTCCTCCTGTTTTAAATGTCATTGATGTGTATTCTGACTCTAGTATGACCCCTGACACACTGCCTCCGGCCCCTGTTAAGCCCGATAGGTATAAGAGTCCCGGACACACAATTTTCTTTACAAGGCCCACTCTGCTGATCCTGAAACTATTTCACAGGGCCCTAAAGGGGTTGCAGCTGTTACTAATAAGAACCCACTCCCCTCTGCAAAGAAGTCCAGGGCATTAGAGAGATAGGGTAAAAAAGTGTATACTTCTGCCACTCTTGCTATGAGGGCATTAAATTGTCAATTTCATATGATACAGTACTAAGAGTATTTGTTAGAAGAAATGCATAAGAAACTGTCTTCTACTGAACCCCTTGACCGTAAATCCCTTCAGGATCTGGTACATAACTCCCAGCAGGTTAGCAACCATTTCTTGCAGTGTGGTTATGATGCATTGAAAGCTTCATGTAGGTCAGCAATGACAGGTGTTATACGTAGGCATGCTTGGCTGAAGGAACAATCTCTGCCAGACCATGTTAAAACTAAGCTTTTGGATGCTCACTAGAAAAGCAAAACTTATTTGGTTCCACTGCTCAAGAAGTCCTAAAGAAATTTGAGGAAAAGGCAAAATCTGTACAAACAGTTAAGGATTTTCTTAAAGTCCAACCGCCAAGATTCAGCAGAAATTGGCCTTCCAAGAATTGGTCCTTTCCGGACACAAAGATTTGAAAGGGGGGCAGCAACAGGCATGCCAGAGGTAGAGGGCAAGCTAGAGGCTCCTACAGAGGCAGTCAATGGCAACCTCCAATCCAGACAGGCAGTTCAGGACCTGCAACTGCTGCACAAGGGCAAACTCAATGACTTTGCTTTGACTCCGCCAACCAGGGCTCAAATAGAAGCACATTTGGGCGGAAAGCTTTCTTTATTCTCAAAAAATTGGCACAGCATTGCAAGAGACAAAAGACACTCAGAATAATAGACAATGGATACAGGTTCCATTTCCACACATTGCCAAAAAGAAAAGGCATGCCAGGTCTGCCACCAAATCAAAGGGCAGAGGCTTTGAAACAAATTTCAAACTTACTACAAATGAAAGCCATAGAAAAAGTTCCTATTTCAGAACAAGGCCAAGGATTTTACTCCAGGCTATTCCTTGTTCCAAGAAAAGAGCATCAATGGAGACCAATTCTCGACTTGTCCGCACTGAATACTTATCTCATTGTGCCAAAATTCAAAATGCTGACTCTACAGCAACTCCTTCCCATGCTGGGCAAGGGGTCTTGGCTGGTGACTCTAGACCTCAAGGAGGCATACCTGCATGTCCCTATCAGACAAAGTTGCAGAAGACACCTCAGATTTCTTGCAGGGTCAGAGCATTATCAATTCTCAGCATTGCCCTTTGGCTTATCTATTGCGCCCAGAGTATTCACGAAATGCCTGGCATCAGTAATAGCACACTGCAGACTTCAGGGGATTCAAATATACCCATACCTGGATGACTGCCTTATACAAGCGGACAACCAACAAACTTTGATTATGCCATAAATCTTCTACAGGCCTTGGGATATACAGTCAACATGCACAAATCAAGACTTGTTCCATCCCAAAGAATAACCTTTCTGGGTGCGGATCTAGATACAACCACCCAAATGGCTTATCTCACAGAAGAAAAACAGACAGCTACCGGATTACTTCAAGAATCTGACAAGACAAACTCAGCTGACTGCAAGGAAAATCCTGCAGGCCCTGGGTTACATGGCATCCTGTATTCTTTTGATTCCACAAGCAAGGCTACATATGAGAGAGCTTCAGTGGTACCTAAGGAGTTTATGGACTCAGCACAGTCACAGTTTAGAAACTTGAATCCCACTCATTCCATGCCTTCACAAGGAATTTCTGTGGTGGGCTCAGGCCAGCCAGTCCAACAGGGGGTTGCCCTTCACAAAGTCAAAAACCTCCCAAACTATTACAACGGACGCTTCAGACCTAGGTTGGGGAGCACACATGGAGGGCAGAGGTATCGAAGGACAGGGGTCACGAAAGGAGCTACGCATGCACATAAATCAAAAAGAAATGCTAGCAGTGATGCATGCAGTCGAGGCCTTCAAACTCTTTCTGCATCAAGGCCACCTACTAATAAGGACAGACAACACCACAGTTATGTGGTACATAAACAAGCAAGGAGGTACCCATTCCTACCCTCTTTGCAGACTGGCAATGACTCTATGGGATCTTTCCTTGAAACTCAATATACAGCTACAAGCTCAGTTTGTGCCAGGGAAAGACAATACACTGGCGGACAGCTTAAGCAGAACTGTCATGGATGCGCACGAATGGATGCTGCACCCAGACATCTTCCAACAGATGACACAATCTTTGGGGAGCCCGGACATAGATCTATTTGCTTCCACCCGCAATCATCAACTGAAGAAATTCTGCTCAAGGACATACCACCCACAAGCGTGGAAAGTGGATGCCCTCTCTTTCAGCTGGAGAAATCTAACAGTGTATGCATTTCCACCTATCCCATTAATGACCAAGGTGTTACTGAAGATCAGGACAGAGCAGCCAAAAGTGATTCTGATAGCTCCGGACTGGCCAAGACAGCACTGGTACCCACTGCTAAGGAGCATGTCACGTACGAAACCATGGCCTCTGCCTCTATGGCCACTTCTACTGATACAACACAGATACAAAACTCTACATTCCAACCTGAAAACATTGCAACTAATAGCGTGGAGTATACCTTGACTCCTCCTCAGGATAAGCTATCCCAGAGAGTGAAGGATATTATTATGGAAGCTTGCCGCCCTTCCACAAGAAAGGCATATTCAGCAAAATGGAAAAGATTTCTCATCTGGAACACCTCAAGGGGCTTAGATGCGACAGTGATGAACATGGCACATATCCTGGAATATTTGGCAGAAATGTTCCACAGTGGTCTGTCTTACTCTTCTGTTAAAATTCATGCTTCAGCAATTTCAGCAGAGTACAATACTGATCCACCTGTCTTTTCTCATCCTCTCCTAAGACAGTTTCTAAGAGGGATCAAAAACATCAAACCTCCTCGGAAACCACCTCCACCTGCTTGTGACCTTAGTTTTTCCAACACGAAGTTAACACTGCCTCCATTTGAACCAGCAGCATCTGCAGATCTATAGTACCTTTCATGGAAGACTGCCTTCCTTCTGGCAATAACCTCAGCAAGAAGGGTTTCGGAGTTGCAGGCCCTGATGGCAGTGCAGCCATTCATCATTTTTCACCAGGACAGAGTTTCATTGAGAACTAATCCCACATTTATGCCAAAGGTGGTATCCAGGGTTTCATTGAATCAAGCCATTCACTTGCCTACCTTTTTCCCAAATCCACAAAACAAAGGGGAGAAACTGCTGCACACCCTGGACATTCACAGACAGTTGCGCTACTACTTGGACAGAACTAAAGGTTTCAGAAAAGCTGACCAGCTATTGGTAGCATATGCTGCTGGTACTCAAGGAAAAGCAATTTCCAAACAGACTATTTCAAAATGGATAGGAAATTGCATTCGCTTTTGTTACTCCTTTCATGGCAAGACTGTACCAGCTAACATTAGACCTCATTCTACGAGAGCCACAGCCACCTCCACAGCCTTCTTAAGAGGGGTGGCTACCAAGGACATTTTAGAAGCTGCCACATGGAGCTCCGTGCATACATTTGCCAAGCATTACAATTCACCTTTATATTCCAGATCCAGAGCAGGCTTTGCTATGGCTGTCCTGCAGGGTATCTTAGCTACACCATCCTTTTCTTAGTTCCTCCACCCCCCAGATTGGCTATGGTATTCTACCCATATGTGATGACTGCAGATGCATCCTTGAAGGACATAGTACAGTTTTGTACCTACCATAAATGTAGATGTCCGATATGTATGCATCTGCAGTCAGGTTTACCCTCCCTCCTTCCCCTCTGTGGTATTCCTAGGGTGCTTACCCCTCTATTAGCTAGTTGGGGGGATCTATTATGGTGTATTTGTTTATATATATATATATATATATATATATATATATAATTTGCAAATGTTTGGATTTTTATTGCATTTCTCCAAATTTAGCCTTCCTAGAGGGCACCTGGCATCTGGGGCAAGAAAAACTGAGGAAGATGGCTTCGGCTGACGCTTTTATACCCCAGGCGCTCTGACGTCGGGGAAGGGGCGACATCAGCCGACACCGGACCCAGACTTTGGAATCCGGCCGACCGAAGGGCTGCCTGAGGCAGGACAAACCCATATGTGATGACTGCAGATGCATACCTATCGGACTTCTACATTTATGGTAGGTACAAAACTGTACTTTCTTTCTCAAACCCCCCCCCCCCAGACCTTCCTCTTAAAACATGTCTTTGGGAGTGACCCCCTTCCTCCTGATCTTTCATCTTGGAGTAACCTGATAGTGAATTTGGAACCATTGTTCAAGTTTGAGCCCCTATCTTACTTTTCTTTTCTTTTTTTATACGGGCTAGAGTGGGTCCTTATGTTTATGGGGCATCAAACTCTGAAGTATTACGATGCTCTGTGGTGTTATGGGCAAGAGGAGGAGCTAGAGTGTCTGATCAAGCATCTAAGTAAATATGGCCAAGTTGTATCTAAGATCAGACCGGAGACCCTTACGTCGAGGATAAGTGAAGGTGCACAACATAGATGCATAGCTATTTTTTTTGCACATTTATCAAAACCAAATGACATTTTTTTATCTGAGAAAGTTTAGACCACTTCCAGTTGTGCTTTCAGCTCCTCATTTGATGAACTAATACACTTTTAAATCATCCACAGAAAGGAATGTCTTAACACTTGTTGTCTGAGAGCCAAATTGTAACCATAACCCAATCTGTTAAGTAAACCGTTTAAGGAAAAGACAAAACAGCAGCGAAGAAAATCATCCTGAAATGTTTTATTTTTATTCCTGGGATAATAATTTGGACTTTACCATAGCTTAGCTGCAAAGTGGTTTGCCACTTTTATGGTCACTGTAGTTTAATTGATCAGTGTAGAGTGTATCTTGTTTATCTGTAAGAACCCCATAGATTTTCTTTTCTGCACTGTTCTGACAACCTCTTGGTAAAATTTGAAGGTCTTAACAGGCAAGTGGTGTGTGCTCTTAGAAAGATTTGATTCATAGGTGAATACTAGGCTAATTGCTATGAAGGGACATTTTTAAGCCTAGTCAATTAACCTGTGGTTAGAATCAAACCTTATACCTTGTGTCTGAGGTGAAGAACTTCATTAGAAAGGGCATATATATTACTGCACTGGACAATACCCATGGAAGGAAATGTTTGCTGTACTGAAGGGACAACATCTTGTGTGCTGGAAATAGAGGGCATTCAGGAGTTAGGCACAAATGGGGATCAAGGACCAACCTTGTTGTTTGGCCATTAAAGTCAGCAGGGAAGAGACAAAGAAAATGTATACTGCTTTCCAGTGTTTTGCATTGTAGTACATTTTTATTTTGAATGCCCTTTGTTGCTTTTTTAGTAACACCTTTAAACCATATCCCCACCTTTTTTTTTTTTTTTTTTTTTTAAGTACCATATGGTGTTCCCTAGCCTCCAGTCTCAGTGCCAGTCAGCCAGCACACAGATGGAAGTGTATGTTATGTTGCCTATTGGACAGTATATGGCTGAATGTACCTTTTTATCATTGACTTACTCCTGTCTTAATTATATATCTTATAACCCACTGCTTGTGTTGCTTTGATATTCTTACTGCCTCCAAGTCTGCCATGTTTCCTTCATAGATAAGTAAAAAAAAATCTGTGGTATCCCTCAGTCTGACAAACCAGTATGCAACCTATACTGGGTCAAAAACAAACTAAGAAGAAACTTCACAGTGTGGAGGGTGTGCGTGCTGTTGACTCGTTAAATTGTTATACACCTAGTTCACTAATAAAAATTGAACTGGAAAATGCGTGTTACAAAATAATAAAACAGAAAATAGTATGTAGTCCAAAGTTGAGTTAAAAATGGAATATCCTTTATTAAAACACACACATGCCTTTTATGTAACGTAAAAGGCGTTTCTTTCAATAAATGATGTTCCATTTAAACTTGACTGTGGACTACCTACTATTTTCTATTTTACTGTTTTGTAGTACGTGTTTTCCAGTCGAATTTTTATTAGTGAACTAGGTGCATAATGTAATTCAAGGTGTGAACTGTGCATGCGCGCACACCACATCTTCTTGACTTGTTTTCTTCATAGGTAAATCCTCTCAATTGTATTCTCAGTCCTGAAAGTGTTGCTTAAGAATTTCAAAAAGTAGGTTTAGCACAGCTTGTTTATTCAACACTCATTCTCAGCTCTTAAGATTCTACAGTCTTATTCTTATAAACATATTGTACCGGTTAAATATATGTTCCTGTTTTGGCCATGACAACACTTTCTCCTCAAGAGATGACAGTCCCCCATTTTTTTTTTTTTTTTTTGCCAAGAACGTTTTTTGAGAGCAATTCAAATGCCTGACCTGCTCTGCCAAATAAAACAAAAGCAGAACTGGTATTAAATATCTAGCATATATCTAATATAACCTTCAACAACATCATGTGCCAGTCAGCTCCTCGGGGACTAATCATGCTTCCAGCAAGTTAACCTTGCTGAAAAAATACATTCAGTAGCATGTCCACAGTCCACCATACCATTAGCTGAGTTAGCACTAGCATTAACTATTCCTCCACTTGTTTGCGCTTAATATCAGTATCTGTTTATTTTTATCCCTGATTGTTTAGTGGTTTCCATGATGGGCCATACTGAGACTTGTATCAGTTAGAAAGAATCTAAAGCCGATATTTTTCATATTAAAAAAAAAAATGTAAATGGTTTACCTTTCTGAATCACAGTACTTCATGTTCTGTATGTATAATCTGTGTATTCATTCAATAATTTCATAATTAAACTAAGTTCTGTCATCAGACTGAAAAATTTTAGCAAAGAAAGCAGATCAAACGGGCATCAGTAACTTAAATATTCTTAAAAGCATGTAAATGCTAACTGTGTACATATTCAGAAGGTTTTTACATGATTCAACTCTTCCTAGAATTGTTGATTCTTTCAATGTCCATTCTTCAACATTTGTGTATTCCAAATTGTTCTATCTAGTCTGCACCGCCGCAGCTGGACTGTAGTAAGTAGTAGTATTCAAGTAAGTTTGCTTAAGTTACTGCTACATCTGTGCAATTTGAGGAGCTTCACCTGTTTGCAGTTCATTTAAACAAGCATTAAAATAAATAATTATCCTATGTTAATTCAGTGTATATTTGGGCAGAATTGTTAATGAATGCACCTTTTCAAAAAAGGTGCAATTAGCCTTTGACTTAAAACTGTATAAGAATAATTGAAGAGCCCATTCTCTGTTAGGGTTAATATAAAATTCATGACCTGTGGTTATTGTGGATAAATGTAAAACTTGAAAAATAGTGCCTATGGTAACATTTTATAACAGATATTTGTTAAAACTGTCTGTGCTGTTCATAGTGAAACTAGGCAGTGCCATTTGGTTAAAGTTCTTAATTTTAGCTACCTGGGAAGAAAGGTAGGCATCTTTTGAAAAGCAAGTCTTTTCCACATTGTTCTGTGCCAAGTCTCCAAAGGCAGATTCAGAAGTTGTACCATGTCCTCAGAAAATTGTGGTAAACTTATAAAACTGCCAATCTGGTATAATTAGCTACAGCTTGTAACAATATAGTTAGTGGCTTACTTGTGTAAATCCCAGACATTAGTGCACAGACCCTGCTCATAAGCAATTCCATAACATTCTGAACTGTAGCACTGCCATTTGATAAATTTTCTACATGAACACTAAAGGAACCCTGAGATCTAACAAATTACTGCAAAAAGTTGCAAGATCCGACAACCGCTTTGGTGACTCTCTTTACTCAAAAGCATAGAATTCCATCCTTCAGAATATTCTCAACACCAGTAACCCTACTCAGTTCAAAAACCTGATAGACTCCTCTAAATGGCAACTGGTTATGCTGCTGCTCCACCATGCTGAACAGATTTTTCCATCTCCAGTCCCCAATACTTTACTTTTCGTTCCACTCTTCCTTATTTACCATTCAACCCCATGACTCCTTAGTCTTTAATCTCATCCACAGCTATGCAATTGCATGATCTCCTGCTCATCCTGTTTCCCTCCCACAGTTTGTTTTACTGTCTGCTCATCTTAATTCACTTCAGTATTCTCTATATAAATTGCATAATGAATGTGAGAGTACTTGCATCCATAACTTTTGAACATTGTGATTCCTTGAATTTTCTCATTGCTGTTAAATTTTTCTGTAGAATATTTGTTTTAAACTGATTTTTATGCATTCCCAGTACTGTCTGTTATCAGTCTCTGTGAAACTGGTGTCGTTTTATTGCTTAGTCTAGCAGTAAATTCAGTACTGGCTTCAGATTGTTTACCTTAAACTGTGCTTTTGTTTATTGTTATATTGTCTAAACGTGGTGCTTTTCACTCTGGCCGCCGGTGAAAATGGGCTACTAGCCTAGTCGGACCTTCCTAGTAAACAAATGTCAAATAAATAAAATAAAAATGTTAAATGTAAAGAAGCTAGGTAAGTCATCGCCAAAAACAGGTTCAGAAGACTAACCTTACCATAAGTA